>NW_026057582.1:16718108-16733260 GCF_023721935.1 Panthera uncia
AAAGAAAAAGAAAAAGAAAAAGAAAAAGAAAAAGAAAAAGAAAAAGACTCCATGCTTTCAGTCAGGTAACAACAAAGATATACAAACCCTACCATCAAAAAAAATTTAATTCTAAGTAAAAACCCTAGAAGAATGTTCACCATTAATTGCATGTTTGCACCAATGAACAATTGTAAATTACATAAATCTGCATCATATGGAAAATAAATAAATCAGGGCATAGTCACATAATGAAATTCTAAAATGTTAACTAGATCTATGTGTACTAAACATATTCATAAAGTCACAACTTTTTTAGTGAAAAAAGCGACAGCCAAAATTATATATAAACTATTAAGTCAATTATGGATATATTAAAAGCAACAAAAATATAAGTTGTTGGAGATGCCTACCTATAAAAATACAAATCATAAGGACACTCAATAAGTTGAAAATAATACTTACCTCCTGGGAGAAAGAGACACAATTGGGATAAGTTGAATGGGTATTAAACAATGTTTAGCTGGGCGCCTGGGGGGCTCAGTCAGTTAAGCCTCCCACTCTAGGTTTCCCTCGGTCATGATCTCATAGTTCATGACCTTGAGCCCTGACAGTGTAGAGCCTGCTTGGGATTCTCTCTCTCTGCTTCTCCCTCTCTCTTTTTCTTTCTTTCTTAAAATAAGCTTTAAACAAACAAAACTATGTTTATCTGTTTAAGCAAAAATGATCTGATACATATATTGCAACATGATGAAATATATTAAATATATATGGTGAACATATATATAGTATAGTACTCTCATGTCAGTATAGTACTCTCATGTTTTTTCCGTGTTTTAAGTATTTTGTAATAGCATGATTCAACCCACACTAATGAATCACTATGAGTATTTCAACTGATAAAACACAAATTCTCCTCATTAATTTTTAATGTGTTTAAAATGACCAAATGGGTTCTATGTTATAGAAATCACCAGAGTATGGGGCACCTGGGTGGCTCAGTCTGTTAAGTGTCCGACTTTGGCTCAGGTCACGATCTCACGGTCTGAGTTCGAGCTCCGCATCGGACTCTGTGCTGACAGCTCAGAGTCTGGAGCCTGCTTCAGATTCTGTGTCTCCCTCTCTCTCTGCCCCTCCCCCGCTTATGCTCGCTCTCTCTCTCTCTCTCTCTGTCAAAAATAAATAAACATTAAATAACAATTAAAAAAAAAAAAGAAATCACCAGAGTAATTTCAATTTGAGCATATTTGGTTCAACACTTACATGGTAATTGTTTCCGTGTTTACGGATTCTCTCCTTTACTTTACAGAAGATCCATGGGAATTCCGAGAGTCCAATTAAATCCCAAGGGTAAATAAATGCATATACATGAAAAGAAACACAGCAGAATTTTTGGCTCTAATTTTAATGTGCTAACTTGGCTACTTACAAATTCAGAGGGGAAAAAAAGGGGCAGTTAAAAAAGCTGACAAGTAACTTGTAAACAGCTAATATTAAACATCCACAAATACACCAAAAATTCCACCACATTGAGATTGCTCTGTTTTTGCTTTTACATTTTGATTTTGTTTGTTTGTTTGTTTTGCTCCAAGAAGCAAAATCTAGTCTGCACCCAATTAGTCAACTTTTTTTCCTGACAAAGAACTACAGCAACAAAGAATGAGAATGCATGATATTCAAATAATTCCTCTACTTTCCTAAGCATGCAGCCAATCTAATTTCTGATGCAAAATAACTGGTGTTTAAGTAGATAGACAAAAGAATATTGCACGGGCTTACCTTTGCTAAAAAATTAGCTCACCAATAGAAAGGTTGAACCATGTGGGAGAGAACCACAGACCTAAATAATTGCTTTTTGTAGCAGTTAATAAGAATGAAAACATCTATTGATTTACTGATAATTAGATATTAGAAACTATTCCACCTACGGAAAAGCAGTAAACAAGGCCAAGTGGCTTAGAAAGTCCATGATCTATATTTTATCAGAATAAATCAGCTACAGTGTTTTAAATTACCTTATGTTCTAAAATACAGTATGCTGTGGCAGAAAGAACAGGCCTTCTTTGTCCCTTTTTATTATCAATGCAAAAAACCTTTTTAAAAAAATAAGAAAATGTGCAAAATACAGATCTCCTATGAGCAATGGGAGAAATAAACAAGGACTGGCTAAAAATAAGAACGGGGCCAAAATCACATTCTAGAAAAAGACTGTTAAATGAAAATCTATACCCAGAAATTGAAATGATCAATGCGAATTACACAAGTATGTTAGTTCAGTCAAGTAGGGTAGCATGTGAGTTCGAGCCCGGCGTCAGGCTCTGTGCTGACAGCTCAGAGCCTGGAGCCTGCTTTGGATTCTGTGTCTCCCTCTCCCCTCTGTGTCTCTGCCCTCCCTCACTTGTGTTCTGTCTCTCTCTATCAAAGATAAATAAATGTAAAAAAAATATACAAATAAAAATTAAAAACGAAACAAAACAAACCCAAGGCAGTCATTTAAAAAATATGTAATATAAATGCACATATACATCCCTAGGCATATATATGTAAGCAGACAAAAATCAGCAACTATTGGAATTTTTCATTTTCAAAATATCAGTTCAATTATGAAATTAAATTTAAGGGCATAAAACCAAACATTAAAAAAAGCTATCAAAAAGGTTTAACTTTACATAAATTAAAAGAATTAACACACATGTCAAATAAACACACATTATTCAATTGGATTGAAGTGAACATGTTTGGAAAGGTAAAAAGACCACCTTATAATAATTCAGTGATTTTCTTCCACTTGAACTAGTCTTATGAAAGTTCTATAGAAAAGTTTCTTTTATTGTGGTTAATACAAGAAGAATTAGTGTGTGGCTTCATGTGGAAAAAATAAACCAGCACATTTTGGAAAAGAGGTAAGAAGTTAGGAGTTAGTTAGGTGCACTTACATTAACAAATACATGCTAAACCTCACAAATGTTTTCATTTTACATCAATTAGTTTTATGGCCCAGGAAACATGTCATATTATTTTATAGATTATGCAATTACTAGTATTGGATTGATAATGTTCACCCATAAATATCAGAGTAACTAATTAAACTGAGTAGAGAAGGAGTGGGTATAAAGATATATGTATGTATGTAATATGTAATAAACTACGTACTGAAACATTCAGCATAGATTTATAACAAGTAGAGTTTTGATAAAGCACTATAAAATATAGTGTTACTTTGCAATCAGGGACACTTTTCATTTCTTGTAATTTTGCTCTTCACATTAACTTTCCCCTGAGGCTTAAATATTTCTTTATACATTTCTTATTTATGCACAAAAATCAAATTCACAGCTCACGGAGGTATTTCATTTTAAGTGAAAATATTTATATAAATCGAAAAGGTACAAACTTTATAAAATAAACATCGTGTTGGGTGATTGAGATTGAAGCAATTCAAGAAAGAATCAGAGGAAAAAAAACATGTTGTATCCCCAAATTATTACAGCAATTGCTATTTCTAAGATAAGCTGATCTGGTCCTCTGTCCTATCTGAAAGGCAAAACAGTGACGGCAAGGCTGCTGTGCACATAGATTGAAACAGAGGAAATATCAAAGCTTGTCCAAAATGAGACTGAAATTGTTTGCAATAATCTTGGAAAGGCATCAGCATGCATGTGGTCAGTAATATTTTCTAGGAAAGTATCCCGTTCTATTTTTCCAGATTTTTTTTTTTCATTTGTTTTCAGTGGAAGAAGTTAATGTGTAGTGTCTTGAAAAGACAGCTGGCCTGAGTCACTGAATTAGCTTTAGTATCAGCTCTGAGTTTACCATGTGGCTTCAAATAGGTTACAAAGTTGTCTTTGAGCTGTTTCCTCATTTCTCAAGAAGGGAGTAGTAGGCTTCCTTCTGCTCAAAAACTCCTATTCTGAGTCTGTAGAGAAGCTATCTAATTGCATGTATGGAACACTCCTTACGGTGTTAAATCTCTGGAGTGTCATGGTACACACCGGAGGTGAGAACATATCAAAGATAGATTATTGAGTTTTTTATTTCAATAGATGTATGCATTTCACAACCGCCATACATTATGCTCAGTTCCATGATACCAGAGTTTCAGGAGAGACAAGTCAAGAGATTTAATGAAGATGGGCTCTCGTCTACATGTAACCAACTATGACCTTGGTGAGGCCACTTAACCACATTTCATCCACCCCTCCTTAAAACCAGCAAACAAATAAACAAGTTGTGTTTAACTGAAAAGGGTTTCATATAGAGCAAACAGAACAGCACATGTGAAAATATTCTGAAAAACATAAGGTACAATAAAAATTCAAGTTATTCTGATGAAATCACAATTGTACAGTTTTTTGGTCAGTGTTCCCAAGGAATAATGATCAGGATTAATCCATCAGTGTCACCAATTGTACATGATGCCAAAACATGAGGCAGTTCCTACATCTATTTACAAATATCCAGATGTTTAGAGTTATTCGGGCACGTTATTGATTTTTTAAACAAAATAATCTGGATATGTTGGCAATATTGGCAATTTTATTCCATGCTGAGCCTGTACTTTATCCCTTAATGTGGTTCAGATGTTCCCAAGTGTTAACACATTCACTGAATTACACACACATAGTTAATGAAAATATTATGATCCCATAAATATGGCAAGTCAAACTAGCACCTTCTTCTCCTAGGCCCTTTTTTCAAATCAAGAGTGGTGAAGCACAACCAGTTAATCTAACATGTGTATGGATGTGGTGTGGTAGAGTCTGGCATTAGCCGATTCACGGTGGAGCAAACAGCTCTTGGTTTAATGGCCCCCAGCCTGAATAGATTTCTCGATTTGGATCACTACAGATAGCATGAAAAGTCCCTTTGTTGAGTTTTAGTTTTTCTTGGCTTTCAGTAGCACAGCATGAGAGGGATAAGATTTGGCACTTGGTATCTAAGCTGTCATTTGGAAATTTCAGATTTGGATTCTCTTCCCAGCGTTTAGACTTCTTAATTCAAACCATTCTATACTCCCTGAGCACTGATGCTGGATCCTCCTGCAGAGAAGGAAAAAATGACTCCAGAATGTCACCTGGCTCTCCACGTCCCCCGATATTCTTGACGCTATTAATGGAGTTTTCAATAACAGTATTATGGGGGTTTTCAAAGTGCCAATGAATCTTACCAATACTTTATGACTAAAAATTGTACTGGTCTGTCTTATTTAATGTCTTAATTAATCATGAAAATATTTCAGACATACTAAGCACTCTCTGGCCACTAAACTTCCATAATATGTAGGAATGTTTACTAGAAAATCACTAAAATTCTAAAAAAATATGGCTCTTTGTCCACTGGAATATCTTCAAGGAATATATTCCTGACACTTTTGCTAGTGACGTCAATCAAGAAAGTATGTAGTTTGTTAAAATAAAAACAAATTCTGAAAAAAAAAAACAAAAAACAAAAACAACCTCGTAATTTTAGTCAAGGGAATGTCTCTACCTCTAAAATTTTCTTCTGCCAAGGACAACCTCTTCTTTTCCAGTATTAAAATATTGTAGTGGGGATACAGGTTTGCACACTTCACATTTTATTTATTTTACTTTAATTAGTATGCAAGATATGTATAGAAAAATGGACAAATCATAAATGTATGGCTTGAAGAATTTCTTAAAATGAACATCTTCATAAAGCTGGCACTAAGATTAAAAAAGAAATAGAACACTGCAGAGCTTTAGAGACCATTTTATGCCCCGTCCAGGATGTTACCTAGCTGCACAGGTAACTATTATCTTCATTTCTACCATAGATTAGTTTTAACTATTTTTGACCTTGACAGAATGTACGCTTTTCTGAGTGCTTTTTTTTTTTCAGCTCAATATCATGTTTGTGACATTTCTGCATGTTTATGACTATAATTCATTTTCATTATTACAGAGTATTCCCACTATGGACATACCATGAATGACTTAATCATTTAACTGCTGTTGGACATTTGAGTGGTTTCCAGTTTGTGACTGTGATAAAGGGTGCTGCTATGATCATTTGTGCATTCATCTCTGGCAACTACGGATGCACATATAGTAAATATGACTATATACTTAGATGCGGAATTGGTAAGGATTAGGACATGAACATATCCGGCTTTAGCAGGCAATGCCAAATGGTTTTCCAAAGTGGTTACATCAAGTTGTACCTATACCAACAGAATACAAGAGTTGTAGTTGATCTAGTTGATTGTATATTCAGTTGGAATATATCTATGGTTCAATTTGCTTTTCTCTAATAACTAATAAATGTGGTCACATTTCTATGTATTTGTTGTCCTCTTGGTCACCTTCTTTTAAGAAGTCCCTGTTCAAGTCCTTTTTCCCCTAATTTTTATATTTTTTGAACTAAACATGCTATGTTGTATCCACAGATAAGCAGCATTTAAGTAAAACAGGTACAGCTCAACTAACTTATTAAAAATCTTTTAATGTTTATTTATTTTTGAAAGAGAGTGAGAGAGAGAGAGAGAGAGACAGACAGACAGACAGAGAATATGAGGGGGTAGGGGCAGAGAGAGGAGACAGAATCCGAAGCAGGCTCCAGGCTCTGAGCTGTCAGCACAGAGCCTGACGTGGGGCTTGAACTCACGAACTGTGAGACCACGACCTGAGCCAAAGTCAGATGTTTAACTGGCTGAGCCACCCAGGCGCCCCTCAAATAACTTTTAAAGATAAGTTTAGCTTATTATTCAGGCATCACCTAGTTATGAGTCAAGAATCATAATATCATCAGCACCTCTTTCATCATCTTCTGGTCCACCAACACCCAACAATAATCGCTCTTAGGACAGCTAGTAGAAATTACTTCTGCCTTTAAAGAATTTATATAATTACCTTGTATGTACTTTGTTGTGTCTGCTTTCTTTGATCGGCATTATATATCACGGCTTTAAAATAAATCCATGAATTCTTTGTTATTCCTCCCTTGAGAATGTGAAGCATAATTTCTCTCTACCCTTGAGTGTGAGAGTATAGAGTGGATTCAGTGACTGACTTTTAATAATAGAATAGAGAATTACAGTCTTAGTAGTCAGAAAAGCATGATGCTTACTTACATAGATAACATTTTTTAATCTGTTAATTTGTAAACAACTCCATGTCACCTACATTTCTCAAATATATATTCATTGACATTTCCTTTCTTTTATTTTGTTAAAGACTTAATTTTCCTTGTCTGGATTCCATCATTTCTACTAAAAGATGAGCTATCATCACTTCTGATTCCATGAAGGTGGAGAAGACTCATTTTCCCATTTTTCCCACAATAACAACTAAAACCCCTTTTTACTGCATATGAAACAAACCTAAGAATATTCTGAAGCATTGAGAGAAGAAGGCACAATGGCTACAAACTTTGGGACCCAAGGAATGGCATAGCATTGAGTTCTCTGGGGTTTCTTTATGTCTATAAATCTTAGAGAAGATAAGAGTGGCAACATGAGTGCAGATAAAAAATATTTCTGGAAAAGCCTTATTTTTCTAGACAAACTCCATACAAGGGACAACCTAACAACACAAAGAATTTTCAGCTAATAGTCACTCCACTCTAAAAACACCGTGGAAGAAGGCTGTGGCCCCATCTCCACCCATACCAGCAAAAATTGAACGGGAAAGCTAGATTTCTTCCCTTGTAGGCTGTAACAAGATCCCTCAACACCACCGGTGGGGTGGTTTCAGAGAAGTCAAGCAGGGAGCCAGGACATTCACCACTGCCCAGTGGTAATGAGGCAAAAAACACTTTCTTCCACTTCTGTCAAACAGACCACTTGGGGAGCAGTATCAAGGCACTCCTCCCTATCCCAGCAGAAACGTATCAGTGAAGCCTTATTGAGAAGCCATAACATTTATCTCCAACCAGCAATAACAAGGGGCCACTTCCCTTAGATGTCAGTGGAGGCCAAACGGGGAACCTGGCCTTCTCCCCAGCTTGACAGTAACAAGGTGATACCCTCCTCTTGTCCTGCCAAGTAGTGCCATAAAAGACCAGCTTAAACAGAAGTTGTAATCAAATTCAAAGTCCGGCAATATACTATCTAAAATGTCCAAGTGTTGGTTAAAAAATTCTTTCATCATGCTAAGAAACAGTAGGCCCTAAAACTGAAATAAAAAGGACAATGTATGTCAACACTGAGGTGGCACAGATGTCTGAACTATCTGACAAAGATATTAAAGCAACCATCATAAAAATGTGGTAATGTGCAATAACGCACTTGAAAAGTTGAAAAATAGAAAGGATCAGAAAATAAATAGAAAATCTCACCTAAGAAATAAAAGATATAAAAACTGCCAAATGGAAATGTTATATCTAAAAACACAACTGAAATAAACTTAAAAAAAAAATCTCCAGAAATGGCTCAATAGCAGCAATGAGATGACAGAGGAAAGGATTAGTGAACTTGAAGATGAAACAATAGAAATTATTCAGTATGAACACCAGAGGGGAAGTAGCTTGTAAAAACAATGAACAGAGCCTCAGGTACCTGTCAGACTATAACAAAAGATCTAACATGTGTGTCATCAGAGAGCCAGAAGACAAAAATTATGACTGGAAACTTCTCAAACTTGGCAAAAGACATAAAT
Organism: Panthera uncia; assembly: GCF_023721935.1. Classification (NCBI taxonomy): domain Eukaryota; kingdom Metazoa; phylum Chordata; class Mammalia; order Carnivora; family Felidae; genus Panthera; species Panthera uncia. Next base: position 16,726,703 of record NW_026057582.1, read on the forward strand.
TTACAGGTTCAAGAGGTTAAGGAAACACAAACAGGATAAACCACCAAAATTCACATCAAGACACATTTTACGCAAGCTTGTGAAACTAAAGAAAAAAACCTTGAAGGCAATGAGAAAGACATTTTATCTATAGGGAAAAAATAAGTTCAAAATGACAATGATTTCTCATCAGAAATCATGGAAGTCAGAAAAAAAATGGCACAAAGTTTTTCAGCTATTGAAAGAAAAAAAAAAACCTTTCAACTCATAATCCTATATCCCACAAAAATATGTTCAGGAATGGAGAGGAAATCACAATACTCTTAGAAAATGGAAAAAAAAATAAGAGATTTGTCACAAGTAAATGAACCTATAAGGAATGGCTAAAGAAGTTCTTTAAACAAAAAGGAAATTATAAAAGAAAAGGATCTTAGAATATCAGAAAGGAAAGAAGAACATAGTAAGCAAACGTGGGTAAATACAAGAGACTTTCCATTTCTTCCCAGTTTTTCTAAATTATCATTGAGGATTGAAGCAAAAATCAGAACTCATAAGGTTCTAAATGTATGTAGAAGATATTGTGAAGACAATTATATTATTAATGGAGAAGGGTAGGGTCTACACTTTACTTGAAATGCTAAAATAATGACACCCATACACTGTTATGTGTTATGGATATGATATACATGTGATGTAGATATAAATATGCAAATATGCTGTATATATAATACCCAGAGGAATCAGCACAAAATCTATATACAGTGAGTGTTATGGGTAGAGTTGGTATTCTAATCTGCCTTACTTCAAACTGTGATCTATTTACAGATAGGGCGTTTACAGAGATAATCAAGTTAAAATAGGCCCATTAGTGTCAGTCCTAATTGACTATGACTGCTGTCCTTATAAAAAGGGGAAATCTGGCCAGAGACATCCATAGAGGGGAGATAATGGAAGGAAAACAGGGAGCAGATGATTATTTACAAGAAAGGAGAGAGGCCTAGATCAAATTTTTCCCACTCTGCCCTTAGGAGACACCAACCCTGTCTACACTTTGAATTTGGACTTCTAGCCTCCAGAACATGACACAACAAATTTCTGTTTTTTAATCCCGGCTTGTGGTCATTTTTTTGTGGCAGCCCAGTACCTTTCAGTTATATACTAAAAAACACTAAAGGCATAAGAAGGGAATTCTAAAAATAAATAAATAAATAAATAAATAAATAAATAGATAGATAGATAGATAAAGTTCATTTTGTGTAATCCAATAAAGAAGAAAAATCACATGAACCCATAATTTTATAGAAAAAGGATTTCACAAAATTTGGTACCCATTCATGAAAAAAATGTTCTCTGCTGATTGATTGTTTCCTCTATTCGATACAGTACTGAAAGCACCAGCTAAAGAAAGTAATTAGACCAAAAAAAAAAAAATCTAATTTAGAAAGAACAACATGAAATTCTCTGTTTGCAGATGACATGATCTTGTATGCAGAGAACACTAAAGACTCCACAAAAATCCCTGTTAGAACTAGTTAACAAATTCAGTAAAATTGCAGGATACAAAATCAACATATAAAACCCAGTTGCATTGACAGGCATTAACAACAAACTATCTGCAAAGAAAACTAAGAAAACAATCTAATTTATCATAATATCAAAAAAAGACCACTAAAATAATTAAGGATAAAGTTAATCAGGGAGGTGAAAGAATTGTACACTAAAAACGACATAACATTGATGAAAGAAATTAAAGAAAATACAAATAGAAAAATCCTGTGTTTGTGGATTAGAAGAATTAATACTATCAAAATGTCCATACCTCCCAAAGCAATCTGCAGATTCAGTGCAATCCCCATTAAAATCATAATGGCTTTTATTATGCTTAGAAATATAAAAAAAAAAAAAAAAGGACTATCCTGAAATGCATAAGGAACCACAAAAGACCCCAAATAGTCACACACAAAAAAAATCTTGAAAAACAACAAAGCTGGAAGCATCACACTTCCTGATTTCAAACTACATTACAAAGCTGTAATAATCAAGACAGTATGATACTGGCATAAAGACAGACACTTAGACCAAAGGAACATAACAGCCCAGAAATAAGTATAGTCATATCCTGTTAACTGATCTTCAGTAAGAATGCCAAGAACACATAATGGAGGAAAGAACGGTGTCTTCAACAAACAGTGCTGGGAAAAGTGGATATCCACTTGCAAAAGAATGAAACTGGATCCCTATCTTATATACAAAAGCCAGCTCAATATATATCAAAAATTTTAGTGTAACACCTGGATCTATATCCTAGAAAAAAAAAAATAAGAGAAAATCTTCATGACACTGGTCTAAAAAATGATTCGTAGAAAATAAAAAAAAAAAAAAAAAAAAAAAAACAAAGCAAAAAAAAAAAAAAAAAAAAAAACAGACAAGTGGGACTACATCAAACTAAGAAGTTTTATCCACAGGAAGCAATCAACAGAGATTAAAGACAGCCATCTTTTTCTAATGAAATTATTATTATTATTATTATTATTATTATTAATTTTGAATGTTTGGGATATCTGTATGTCCAGCTTAATTATACAGTGTATTTTCATAGAAAATGTCATTTACCTAAGTTCTCATGTCATTTAAAAAATATATTTATTTTGTTCTTCATATGAGAAGGGAATTCTCAAGGACTGCAGAGTAATATATCTATGTGTCTTAAGTCAGAATCCCAGAAGCAGAGTTTGAGGCTGGGATTTCTGTCTATATGACTTATTCAGGGGGTGCTCACAGACTCAACCTTGATAGGAGCAAAAGGAGCTGGGCAGGACACAGAAAGAATTCACACATGGATGTGGTTTCAGTCGAAGTCAGCTTTGAGCGTGATCCTGCAGGGAGCTTTGGAGCAAAAAAGTTTATAGCAGAGTTTGTCTTGTTTTGAGGAAGGTGGAGAAGTTTTGTGTCCCAGGTGATACCTTCAACAATGCAAAAGAACTCCTTTGGGAAAGGTTCTGTATGTCAATTAATGAGCCAATAACCAAGGCACTTATAGTTGCCAGGGGATGAGAGCTATATCTAAGTGATAAAAGGGATCTCAGAGAGTCTGAGCAGACATCAACCACATTGACCAAAGCAAAAGAATCTGTGACACAAATGAGCCTATCATAGACTGGCCTAATTTCTTCATATCTAAGCCAAATTTAAGGGGCAAGAAAACTATTTTTACTAGCTCATTTGCATATCAATTTAGGTTATTATGGAAATTATGAAGCTCTATTATAGTTTCTGGCCTCATTCTCTCCAATCTTTTCCCATTATTATTTACTGGAGTAAACTTATTGGAAATAAATAGGTAGTAACCCACCATTTTGACTTACCCATCCTATTCCTTTCACCCGACACCACACCCACTGTGAAACCACCCCCAGTCTACCTTCAACTGTACTCTCCAGCCCTCACAGAATTGGTTTTGGTCCTCTGTTACAACTCCATTTTTGATATTTTTCTTTATACTTTTTGTTACTGTTATTCTCCACTGAGTTAAACTGCTATTTGGCTAATTTCTATCCCCCTCTCTAAACAGTAAATGCCATGAAAGCAAAACATTTAGATCTTTGTTGCTCACTGGTACAAAAAATCTGAACACAGTTCTTTCAATCCCAAAACATAGAAGGTACTACAGAAGCATTGATTGACTTTGTGAATGGAGAAAGAGTGAGAGAGAGACTGAAAAAATTAAGACTCATACCCTATCTGACTTGCCCAAGGACTGAGAAACTGGAAACAAATCCAGATTTTTCTCACTCCATATTCATCAAACTTTGATGTTCCTTTTTCACGCTAAACTGAAACATGCCCCTCTTCGTGTCTTTCCCCCAGAGCAACCGAGAACAAAATGACTACCTAATATTTTCCTTTCCTTAAGAATAACTACACCTAGTTCTTTCAACTATTTCTGATGAAATCCTAAAACCTTTACTTCATCTTTACTTCATTCACTTATTAGTGCTTTTGTTCTCTTCATAGTTTACGTGATGTAACTTCAAATATAATGAAATCTGTGGCAGTAACATTTTAAAGATGTTTGTGTGAATTTTTTCTCTCTTTGTTTTCCCATTTTGTTTTTCATTCAAGCAGAGCCATGTTTTTATGCTTTCTTTCCCCAGGGAAGATTTGTAGCAATGCAGAAAGCAGAAGTTGTCCACAGACAATTCCCGTTAAGGCATCTATGTTTCTCAAACATCTCAAGGCATTGAGGAGATTAAGCTGAATGTCCTGTAAGGTGCTAAGAGGTAGGGAAATTGTGAAGAGAGAGAAGTTTCCTAATCAACAAATGCCTGGGATACTCCTTGTCCCATTATCTCTCTGCCTTTGCCCTGGGAGAAGTAATGTCAGAAGGGATTTTTATGTAGGTCCAGGCTTGTCCATGATTCCTGGGCTCTATCTAAGGCACAGAAGCAGCAAAGCCAGCACTTGAGGGAACACTGGGACAGTTGGGTCTCTGTGAGAACTGGGAAAGAAAGATGCCTAAGGACTGAAGTGAACTCCTAGGAACCTCCACCCGTCAGGTCATTGAGGAATTGCACTATGCTGGGGTGGAAAGAGAACTTCAGGATAAATAAAGTTGCCTTTCATGGCTCCAAGGCAGGTTGGGAACTGAGAGTCAAAATTTAAGCAAATTTAAGACCAGGAAGTAATATGTGATACTCTGTATCCCTGGGATTATAAACTGGCATTCATTTTTCGTATAGCCTATTCCTCACAGAAAGATGACCTGCGGACTGAACTTGCTTTTCTCATTCACAAATGTTGTATTTAGTTACTCTGAGGAAGCTTTCAAATGAGGAGAAACATGACAGAGGCATCAGTGAATAGGCTGACTAGACTCTGATGAAAAGGTCCAAAAAGGCTGGTGATGACACACAAATACTGTAATAAGGCTCCGATGCTGACAATCTGTGCAGAAACTAAAGTTCAGTTTTCTTTAAATAATAATATTTTGGTCTTTCTGAAAACCAGAAAACATAACAGTATTTGGCACATTCTTGATCAGATGTTACTATCATCATCATTTGTATGTAATATTTACTGAGCACTTAATGTAAAATTTTGGAGTTAGAAATCAGAAACAATCTGTCTTCGTCAATATTAATAAAGAGGAAAGCCTAGCCTATAGAAAACACTAATATCTCTAGAACATCTATAACAATACCTCACATCTCAAGAATTCACATATTTTATCACTGCTGCCTCAGAATACAAATTTTCTTTTTCTTCTAGATTATGAAAAAGAAAAAAAAATTGTTTTCCCTACAGAACTCAGATTCTAGTGGATATATATAGTTGGGGGTGAGGGTAGATGAGATATAAAATAAATAAATCATTAAAATATAAATTATTTCCCGCAAGTGCATCGGGAGAAAGTAAAACAAGAAAGGGAGTAAAGCATGGGAGTTAGGGATGGGTCTGTTATCTTGTATTTGGAGGTCACAGATAGCCTCACAAAGAAGGAGACGTTCGAGTAAAGGTCAGAAGAAGGTTAGGGAATATATCGTGAGAATGCCTGGGGAAGGAACATTCCAGGGAAGAAGGAACTTCCAGTGAAATGTCTTTGAGACAGAAATATACCTAATATGGTAGAAGAAAAGCCACTGAGGCCTGTGTGGTGAAAGGAGAGTGAGTAAACGATGTAGGCACATAAGAATAAGTCAAAGAGGTAGTGGTGGCATGGGGGAAAGTGCTTGGGAACCCAATCATTTACTGACCCATGAGATGTTTTATTGTTGGCTTTTACCCCGAGTGAGACAGAAAGCTACTGGAAATCTTTGGATTGAAGAGTTACATCATCTGATTTCGTTTTGTACATTGATCACTCTGGCTATTGCACCGTGGGAACATTATAGAGGGTTGGAAGTAGAACAGAGGTGGAGTTTCAAACGAGGGGTGGATAGGAGGCATTTATAGTCCCAGAAACGGAAACTGGTTGATTGTAGTGCAGTGACTATAGAGGAAGTAATGAGAAGTGTTGGTCAGAATCTGGATGTATTCTGAAGGAAGGGCCAAGAGTTTGCATATGGGCTAGATAGAGGGTGGAAAAAAAGTGTTGAGTTCAGAAGCATCTGTCTTAAAGACCTGGAAGGATGGGGTTGCCAAGACTTTATTTTAGGGGATTGGTCCAGGCTAGAACTAAAAATATGATCATCATCTCATGACTTTAAATATTGAGACAAGATGAAATAACCAAATGAGTGAGTGTTATGGACAGAATTGTATTCCTGCAAAATCCATATGCTGAAGTCCTAAACTCCAATACAGTACTCAGAATGTGATTGTATTTGGAGATAAGGGTTTTAAAGAGGTGATTAATCTAAAATTGTGCCTTTAGGGAGTCTGGGTGGTTCAGTCTTTAAACATTCGATTTTGGCCTGGGTCATGATCTCATGGTTCATGAGTTTCAGTCCCACATTGGGTGAACTTGAGCCCCACATCTGGCGAGCTCAAGCCCTGGTGTGGGTGAGCAGGAGTCCTGCTTTGGGTGAGCCCCCTTCTCTCTCTCTCTCTCTCTCTCTCTCTCTCTCTCTCTCTCTCTCT
>NW_026057582.1:16733660-16862953 GCF_023721935.1 Panthera uncia
CTCTCTCTCTCTCTCTCTCTCTCTCTCTCTCCACCTCACTCACTTGTGTTCTCTCTCTCTCAAAACAAAACAAAAAAAGAAAAGAAATGAAAAATAAAGAAAATAAATAAAATTAAGCCTTGAGCTTATGCGCTAATCCAATTTGACTGATGTCCTTATAGCAAGAGGTTAGAAGACAGGGAAACATTAAATGCATGCATGCACACGGGGACAACTATGTGAAGAAGCAGCAAGATGGTGGCCAATTGAAAGCCAAGGAAAGAGGCCCCAGAAGAACCAATCCTGCTGGTATCTTGATCTTGGACTTATGGTCATTACAACTGTAGGAGATAAATTCGTGTTGTTTAAGCTACCCAGACTATGGTATTTTGTTATGGTAACTCTAGTCAACTAATATAGTAAGTGATGATAAAAAGAAGGAGGAGGATGAGAAGGGAAAGAAAAAGAAGAAAATTAAGAAGGAAGGCCCTATTTCAATTATTCCAGTAAGACCAAAACCTAAGGTTTACTGACAGAACATCTTCATTTACTTCATTTAGTAACATTTACTAACCTGAACAAAGGGGCAAACACTTTGAAGAAACAGGGGATGTAACTATAAATTATGGTTCTTTTCTCAAAGGTAGGCTAGTTTAGTAAGAGGACTAAATTAATGATGATGATGATGGTGATGATGATGTTGATATGTACTTAGATAGTTGCATGAAGTTTGCTTAAAAGATGGAAATGTATTATTTATTAACATAGTTTATTGGTTTTCTTGTTTTAAAAGCTATTGTGTGCCCAGTATTAAAAGAGATTCTAGAAATATAAATATAATAATATCAAGTGATTGATGGTAATAATGATGATGATGATGGGGAGTTAACAACAGTCAACCTTTAGTTTTTCTGCAGCAACACTGGTGAGGCCAGTTACAGAAATGGTGAGTCTGAGCATGTTGAAGTTGAAGTTGAAGTTTCTGTGGAATATAAATAAGGGAAGAAGGCAAAACAATTACAGGATGAAAAAGTCAGATTTCAAGGGGACCATCAGGAATCTATAGATAAACTTCCAAGTAACATATTTGGAATAAAACATAGTGGATCAATGAAAGGATCATGGGTAAGACCTACCTTTAGGAATTTCATGAAGAAGGCCAGAAAGGAATGGTCGAAAAGTAAAAAGAATGTAAGAGAGTCTTCTTAATGATGGCCAAGTAACCAAAAAGAAGCATTAGAAGGGTGCCTGGGTGGCTCACTCAGTTAAGTGTCCAACTTTGGCTCAGGTCATGATCTCATGGTTCATGGGTTTGAGCCCTGCATCGGGCTCTGTGCTGAATGCTTGCCTGGAGCCTGGAGCCTGCTTTGGATTCCGTGTCTCCTTCTCTCTCTGCCCCTCCTCTGCTCACGCTCTGTCTCACTCTGTCTCTCAAAAATAAATAAATGTAAAAAAAAATCAAAAAGAAGCATTAGAGAACAAGCCCATATGTCCACTAAGGAATGAAATTTATCATTTGAATTTGACAATAAGGACATTAAAGGCAATATCTGCCAAAACAATTTCAACAGAGTAGAGGAAGAAACTATAATGCAATGAGCTTAAAAAAGAACTGAGAAGAAAAGAATCAGGGAGTGTTAGTGAGGACTTAACTTAAAATTTTTTTTTAATGTTTACTTATTTTTGAGAGAGAGAGAAAGACAGCATGAGTGGGGCAGAGAGAGAGGGAGATACAGAAACCAAAGAAGGCTCCAGGCTGTGGGCTGTCAGTACAGCTCAAACCCATGGACTGAGAGATCATGACGTGAGTCAGTCAGGGTGCTTAACCAACTGAGCCACCCAAGCACCCCAAGACTTAACCTTTTAAAAGCCCATCTGAGCAAGGAAGGAGGGCAATGAAGCAGTATCATAGCACTGGGAAGCATTTGTGGTGACTGTTCAAGAGCATACCTAAGGTGAAGGAAAGAAGTCACTGCCAAGCATACACAATAGTATGGGTAACTACTGCAGAAAATGGAATAGCAACAATAACAATAATTACAACAGGAATAACAATAGAATACAACTCAATCTCTTACATTAGAAGAAAGGAAGGGAGAATACATTTAAAAACTTCAAAGTTGGGCTGGTCAGAAATAAAAAGAATTAATACTTTATAAGGTCTTAAATTAGTCTAAGTTGGTAGAATACATTTCCTGAGAATAAGGAAGATAGAATACAAATTTGTAAATATGTTTCAACCAGGAGCTTACCTACCTAGAACAGCCAGGATGTAGGAATAAGAGAGGAGACGATATTTTGATGAGATAGTTCAGCACCTGAATTGAGCCATGTTCAAACTCAGCTGAACACCTAAATTCTGTCATTTGAGTCAATACCTTTATGTACTTTGTAATCTAGGATTGATAATAATTGAAAAATAAACTTTTGCTTGAATAATTTGAGTTTGGTTTGTCTTCTTACAAATAAAGTGCCACTACTTGTTCAAGGTGGAGGAAGAAAGTATGTTAGGGCAGGAAAGGGATGACAGATTAAAGAAAAGGGGATGAAGCAGTGGAGATCTATGAAAGCTCGGGGTAGGTGAGGTAAGGATAAGAGCATGAAAGTGTTGGAACGATAAACATTCCAAAGTACTAGAAATATAGTGCTGGAATTCTAATGTGAAGCATTTCCAAGAGATCATGCCCAGTTCTGGAGTGGAATAGAAGCCTGGAGAAGTGCAAGGAATTGTAAGGTTACAGTGTTGAGTGGGTTATTCTCATGTAAAATAAGCTTCCCCAGAATATGACGGTATTAAAAACAGTTACAGCTCCCACATTTGAGTTTAAATCTTGTCTCTTTCACTGGAGATGTTACTTAATTTATCTGATATTTAGTTTCCTCATAGATAAAATGAGGATAAGTAGAATACCCACTTCATAATGTTCTATAAAGATTAACAAAACCCACCCTAAACCACAGAATATCATGGTTACACATAATTTATCATTCAACATTTAAAATGCTGGCTTAGAGAATACAAAGTCAGGTAACTATATGTTGAATGGATATGGGAGATTCATTAAAATATACCTTTGGAAGTCTGTAAAGATACTAATATTAACAGTAATCAAAATAAGAAAAACAAACAAAAAAAAAAACTTCTGCATTTGGAGTAGCTGTTTAAGGGTCCCACTCAAAATGGTAGAATACATCCATTCATTTATTCATTAATTCATTAATTCATTCATTCATTCCCCAAATGTTACTTAAATTCTACAAAGTGTCAGTGACTGTTCTTGGAATCCCTTACAAAAGAGTTAAGCCAGATAAGAAGGCTGGGGAAAATAACAGGGAGATGAAGATATAGTTTTAGGGAAAAGTGGCCTTCCAGACTTTGGTAATGATTAAGTTCTTTCCATTTTGGTAAAGAGGTCATTACTGGTAAAGGAAAATTTATTCATTCATTCAGAAAACATTTTGAACATTTTGATTACAAAGAACTGCACACAGCACCTAAAATACAAGAATGGATAATTTAAGTAGGACGGCAGCCTGTTCACGCATCTTTGTGTGGTCTGAGGTTCAAAGTCCTCGGTACTGACTCTTCTGTAGCCTGCTCATTCGTGTTTTCCAGCAGAAGGTCCTTCGGTGTATATCAAAATAGAGCACTTGGTCCTTAAGCAGGTTGCTTTTACAGCTAGGTCAAAGCCTGACTCTGTCACAGAATTTAATTATAGAATATATAGGAGACAAATTAGTATGCAAAAATGCAGAGTGGTGTTTGTTCCTTATTTCTACAAATCTACAAGTGTCCTTGAGGTATCCTTCTAGTATCTTGTTTGGAAATAAACAATCAGAGAATATTGTTGGGTCAAATTATTTTGTGAACATGTTTCTTCTCTCTTCTTTTTCTCCAATTGGCTATTTTTGCTGCTGAATATTATGCAGCTAAGGGCAGAAAATTTGAATACTGATTTAAAAAAAAATGTTGCTTTTTGTTTTTATTTGTAACTGTGGAGTTGGTTTTGTTATAATCATCTCATGACCTGCCCTTGCTTTTCTTTAAATGTCGACATATGCAAAATTATTTTGACATCTCCAGAAAACTTATAGAATCTCACATGTATTTAAAAAAAAAAACTAACCTAAAATGCCTAGAATAGAACAAACTAATACTATTAGTTGTTTGATAATAAAACAACATTCTACAAAAGGATTCTTTCTAGAGAAACATTGACAAATCACTGATACTTGTATTTGTGGCTCTCTCCATATAAGTTTTTAAGTAATTAGTATTCTCCCACATGTATAAGGATGACTCCAAAAATTCATTGCTCCATTCTACAACTCTCTACTGACTTGCAGTGTAATTGCTTATAATTGTAATGATTTGCTGGTTACCTCTATCTGAAGGCCACATGGATCATTCAATCAAAAATTGAAATATTAAAAAAAATACGGTTGCAATATCCAAACTAAAACTGTTTCTCTTTCTGACTCCATTTTCTAGGTTACTCACACTGGAAACCTGAATGATAGACAGCTTGATTTCTGTTCTCTCTACCCCTCTCCGTGAAACCATTCACTAAACTATGATATTACCTACTACAATTTTTTTTTCAGATTGATTCTTTGTTCTTCAAACACTGATCTAAGTGATCATTATTATGTGACTTCTAGTGTCCTTCAACAATCCCCTGAGATCTGATACCTGAATTTCTCTAACCTACAATTTCTTCACCCTGCTGTCACTAAAGATATTTTGTGAAAGCAGGTTTTATGACAGGTTCTTGCTAAAAAGTCTGGATGGTGTCCAGCTGCCACAGAACAAAGAAAATTTGTTTCATCACTTGATTTAATTCAATTTTATTTTCTGTAGCTGATCCTGGAGACAAGTTCAAAAAGATGGGAAAGTAGAGTAGAAAGTTATCCATGAAAATGTGAAAATATACATCCAAGTGAAGTCTTATCATACTAGAAGCATTGTAGAATTTTTTTGTTACCTCAAAACAGTCACAATAGGAGTAGAAAACAGTAAGATGGTGAGAGTAAAAGAAATGATGTGTACAGAGGAAACAATAAAGTATTGACAAGCCAATAATGGTGAAGGAGAGAAAAATGAGGTGACCTAAAGGCCAACTCACATCATCAAGTTTGAGGACAGAACAGCAAAAGTGAAAAACTCCAGAGACAGAAGAGTCATTGACTAGAGAGAACAAAATGAATGATTCTAAGAACATTTGAGTCATCATAAGACCAAGCTAAAATAAGACAGGCATTGACAGAGAGATCAAGCAAAAGAATGGGAGGCTGGTAAGGATTTGAGGAACAATATTTTTAACCATATGGGTATCTCTTTGCTTATCATCTTCCAAGCTAGTGATGCCAAAGATATTGAGGGGTAGGTGAGTGGAGGATGGATATAAATAGTCATTACCATACATTTGTGTGCAAATAATGAGAAAATGCAAGAGTCATAGAAAGTTATATTTCATATTAATAAGAGCAATACACTTACTATGATCATGACTAAAACAGATTTCATATATATATGTATATATATATATACAAATATATATATATATACACACACATACATATCCTTATATATTTATATAATTTTTCTACCAACAAATGTAGTTGATAATGCTGGCAATATAAGAAAACCACACAGAGAGCCACAAATAAAACTGTGCATATATGATCAACTGATCTTTGACAAGAGTGCTAAGAACACACAATGGGGAATGGATAGTCTCTTCCACAAAAGGTATGGGATAAACTACTGAACATAAAAAAAAAAAAATACAAGTGGATTCCTATCTTACACAAAACTCAACTCTAAATGGATTAAAGTCTTAAAAATGTGAGATCTGCAACTGTAAAACTCCTAGAAGAAAACAAAAGGAACACTTTTCTTGACATAGGTGTTGGCAATGACTTCTTGGTTCTGACATCAAAAGCTCAGGCAACAAAAGCAAAACTGACAGGTGGGACTATGTCAAACTAAAAAAAAAAAAAAAAATTCACAGCAAAGGAAACAACAGAATGAAAAGGAAACCCACAATATGGGAGAAAATATTTCCAAACCATGTATCTGAAAAGAAGTATTTCCAAAATACATAAAAATCTTCTGCAACTCAGTAGAAAGATAATATTAATAATAATAATCCAATTTAAAAATGGGAAAAGGAACTGAATAGACACTTCTCCACAAAGGCATACAAATGGCCCACAAGTATAAGAAATGATGTTCAACATCATTTATTACTGAGGTAATGCAAATCAAAACTATAATGAATATCATCTCACACCACACAACTTAGGATGGCTATTATTAAAGCAATAATAATAATAATAATGGAAACAACAACAACAGATGTTGGTGAGATTATGGGAAAAATGGAACCCTTGTACACTACTGCTAAGAATGTAAAAGGTTGCAGCTGCTTTGGAAAGGAATACAGAGAGTTCTCAAAAAACTTAAAAATAGAATTAATATGATCTGACAAGACAAAAGAACTGAAATCAGGATATTGAAAAGATATAGGCACTCCATGTTGCATGCAGAATTATTTATAATAGCTAAGACATGGGAACCAACTAAATATCTATTGATGGGTGAATGGATAAAGAAAATGTGGTATATCGATTCAACGGAATATCATTACACCTTAAAAAAAAAAGAAAATCCTTTAATTTGTGAACATGTGGATGAACCTGGAGAATATATGCTGAGTAAAATAAGTCAGAGTCACAAAGGACAAATACTGACTTGAAAAGAATATTTGAATTGTTTTGGCGTAAAAGAATTACTAAACAACACCTGTAAGATATCTCTACACATGAAGAAATAGGTAAATACATCAGTAGAAACGTAAAGGATATGAACAGCTAAGACAGAAATGAAAACCCTGCAGTTCCATAACTATATTAATACATGCTCAGTTTCTAATACTAGGTAAATTAAAATTAATACAATAATATACTACATAAATTGATAGAAAAATCTAATTCTGGAAAAAACAAGTAAGACTATATTGCTGTAATGTGTACTAGAGTTCAACTTTTAGTATCTAGTAATACTGAAAATTCTCCCAACCCATCAATTCCCATGATAAAATCTCTGCATTTGTTAAATTTTAGTAGTAGGTGCATAGATTTTCTTTGTGCTTGAAATTTTTCATAATGGTACATTTATTTATTTATTTATTTATTTCTCTGTTAGAGCACAAGTAGGGAAGAGGGGCAGAGGGAGAGAGGGAGACAAAATTTTAAGCAGGCTCCATGCTCAGTGCAGAATCTGATGTGGGATTCGATCATCCCACAATTATGGGATCTGGGATCGTGACCTGAGCCGAAATTAAGAGTCAGATGTTCAACTGACTGAGCCACTCAGGTGCCCCCATAATGGTACTTTTTAAAAAAATAACTTTTACTTGTTTTTAAATATATTTATTTAAATTCAAGTTAGTTCACATACAGTGTAGTATTGAAAAAAAAAACAAACTTTTAGAGCTTATGAGCCATTAGATTGAGGAAATGCAGTATTCTCTTGACTGAATCACATATTAACATCAGAGAGAGGGTGTATCTCAGGTCTCATGACTATCCAGTGGGAATTCTATTCCCTGAATTTTAATTCCTCTTTGGAGACATACCAAGATTCTCATGGAAATGACTCAAAATGTCTCCAAGCTTATCAAACACTCTTTAAAGTATTAGAAATAGGTATGTAATTAACATCTGCCCAAACAGCCATTTATTACTTGATGTTTGTTCAAATTGTTTACCATCTTTCTACTAATCTAATGTTTACACCCTTATTAAAAACATCCTCTCATAGTATGAAAATATCTCTATTTCTGAGACAAACATAGTATGACTGGAATGACTTTATGGTTTGCATTTTCAAACGAAACGGATATAAAAACAGATACTTTTAGCCCAATCTTTGCCACTCTTCCTATGACTTCCAGTTTGTGATAATGCATTTACCAGGAACGATATTGGTCACAGATTAATTACTAACATGAAATGTTTTAGAAATGCTATCCTCATAATATGTATGGGAACAGACATTCGGCTCCACTCCTTAGCCAAAATATAAGGCTATTAAAGTGATAAGTGATGGTACACTGACTCTTCCAGGACAATCTGGGTGTATTGCCATCAGCCTCGGATGCCATTCGGTTTAGCATCTGTTCTGGATTTTTATTTGCTTTAAATAAAGCATTATTAGTGCACCATTGCATTTTGCTTATGATTACACAATGATAAATTAAGATGGGTTTGGTAATACTCCTAGTTTCTCGCGTGGTCTCCATAATAATTTAGGAGAATCACATGCACTTAACAGAGTTCTCACTGTAAAAGGTGCTTATATCTAAAGGATGATTACCTATATCTATCCCTATTCTCTCTGCCCTTTCCCCAAAGCACTAAACTCTTCTTGAAGAACACTTGAATAAAATAACTAGTACTCTGAGACACCAGCAGTGAGGGGGAGTTAACTCTTGTGCTCTCCTTGGAGGAAGGGGGCTGAAATAACTTCTTCACCCTGGCTGGCCACTTGCACCAGCTGGTCACATCACTGCCCATGCTTCAGCCTGCAGCAGGCACAAGTTTGCCTGGTCACCATTTGATGGCTCGGTGGTGAGTCTGAAGAATTGTAGATTTGGTTTCTCTGTGATATGCGTGGGGATGCAGGCTTTGCTGCTGAGCCGTCAAACAGAGATAGCTGTCTGAACACACTTGCTCTGGAGTTTTTTTGGTCATTATTTACATGATATCATTCTAAAGCTATTTATTTCATTGTGCGGCAACACATTTTTTTTAAAGAACTCTTTTGATTGCAATGAATTCAAGAAAACAAAAATAAATATTTGAGAAAAAAATTAGGCACTGCATTTTCCGTTTCTCTGGAAAGTTGACAATACGTGTGTTTTTGTGCAAATGTCAGTTAACCTTTCCCACAGTCCACAAGGAGTGCCGTGACACCTATGCCAGTTGAAATCTAGAATTTTCACCTACTTTCAAAGTTAGAGTGCTAAGCAAAATAAGTCAGTCAGAGAAAGACAAATATCATATGACTTCACTCATCTGTGGCATTTCAGAAACAAAACAGATGAACATAGGGGAAGGGAAGAAACATAAGATAAAAACAGAGAGGGCAACAAATCATAAGAGACTCTTAAATGCAGAGAACAAACGGAGGGTTGCTGGCGGGGTATTGGGTGGGGGATGGGCTAAATGGGTGATGGACATTAAGGAGGGCACTTGTTGGGATGAGCACTGGGTGTTGTATGTAAGGAACAAGCACTAAATTCTATTCCTGAAATCATTATTACACTATATGTTAACTAACTATTATTTAAATAATACAAAAAATAAATAAAAACTAAAAGTTAGTAGTTGTGTTTCCAAGTTGGCCTAGCCTCTGTGAAGGTGCCCAGTGACCTCTGTCTCCTGGTATTCCTACCCAAGTATAGTCCCCTCCACATAAAGGCTGGTCAGTATGACAAACAGCAGAAATGATGGCATGTCACATACAAAATTAGGTTAGAAAAGACTATGATTTTCATCTTGAGCACCTACTCATTCTCTCTCTTTTTTCCTCTCTCTCTCTTTCTCTCTCTTCTTGTTCTGGGGAAAACAGCTGCTATGAAGAGGCTCACATAGGGAGAGACTAAAGCCTCTGGCCAATAGCCAGACAGGAACTGTGGCCTGCCAGCTACTATGGAAGTGAGCACGCTAGCAAATTCTCCAGCCCTAGGTGAGTCTTCAAATAATTGCAGACCCTGCCAACAGCTTGATTACAACCTTGTGAGAGATCCGGAGCCAGAACCACCCAGTTAATCTGTTCCTAGACTTTCAATGCTCAAAAACTGAGCTGTTTCAACTAAAATTTTGAGGAAATGTATTATGTAGCAAGAGATAACTAATACACTATTTAGGAAACTATGACAATCACAGCTATTAAACACATATAGCTATGGAAAGTGCATTTACATACCATCCTGTGAAGCTTGACATTTCATTTACATCAAGTGACTGTTCTAAATTAATGTCTCTTACTTTCTACTTCAAGTTTTCCTGGGAATGCACAAGAAAATAAAACAATCTCTGTTAATGTGTTCGACTGTTAATAGGACTTTGCAAATAGTTAGATATGCCAGATTAATGTCACTCTAGGAGATGATTTAATTAGAAAATGGACTAATTTCATAATGGTTTAACGTTTTTAATTCTATTAATAGAATTAAAGTCTTTGATGTGCATTTTGCTGAAAACAAAACATTGTGAATGCTGTTGCAATTCAATTAAAAAGTTCAATAGATGATAGAATTATTTGGTTTTGAGGTGACAATATGCATGTCAAATTCAGTTTAAAGTAAAAAAAAAAATCAGAAACTTAGTTTGATAACGATGGAATATATAGAAATTAAGAGATTTGGAGCAGAAATGTACTTAAGGTTGTTTATTTTGTGTGTAGACATAACTTATAACTGTGTCCATGACATAGGGATGCTCTAGTTACTATAGTTGCCTATATTTATAATTATTTGATATACATAAGTCTAGGATAACTAAATAAGAGAAGTCTGAGATGAAGCTGAACTTGAATGCCAAAAAGTACTTCAAAAATACATACATATTTTCTCATATTTTCACATTCTTTTGCTTGTCTTTTTTTGTTGTTGTTTGTTTTAGGTTGTCAAATGATCCTTTGAAATATTATTTTCATTTCTAGTTCTTAACTAGCTGGGCATTCCACTGCACCACTATTCAGGTCTCCTATCATACATATCATGAGAGTCACGGTCATCACCATTGCAGCCACAGATCGGGGAGTCCCCAGGATCTCTTAAATGGTTCCAGAGAGTTCTCTGGCTAAAGATTGGTGCTGCCTCTGTCAGGCAATGTTGACAATCTCATCAAAAGTGATTATTTCCACCGTGCTTAATGTTTTTCTGCTTCTTTCTGTCTCTTGGCAGTTCCTTGAGGACTTTGATAATCAGGGCAGAGGCAGAGGTAGCTCTTCAATCTGGACCTGTCTGTTCTGAACTGTCAGTTTCACTGTCATCCTCAGATCCTTCCAATCACCAGTTGCCGTGCCGATGTCATCACCTACCATTTTTAGAGACAGACCCAGTGGCCTGGATCTTGGGGCCAGGACAGACATGGCATTATGACTTTGATCTTCTTGGGGTCGAATTCAGGCAGCATGGTGTCGATTCCAGAAGACCAAAGAGAGTTGCACCTTGGCCTTCTCCCAACCAAAAGCCAAAAGCTCTTTTGCTTGTCTTTAGTTTGAAATTGAGAAAGCCTTTGGTAGTGCAATATCTGTATTTTGCAAAACATTCGAAAGAATAAATGGCAATAATTAATTTGGCAAGTCTTCCTTGTAAAATTAATTATTGTAGGATTTAATTTATATTTAAATAAAATTTAAAAGGAGAATATTCTCTCAGCAAAATGTGTTGTGAGTTTGGTAAGTATCCTAACACCTACAGAGTTAAAAACATTATGATCTACAGAAAATAATCAATTGAAGATTTATTTAATAGGTATATATATACCTATGTATGTATTTATTTAGTAGCCATAAAGTTCAATTTTGAAGAAAGTTGCAAATAATTTTATGAAAATATTAAAATAATAAAATCATGTCAACATGTATTAATTAGAAAAAATTCCACTGAGATATTTCTGAATGGCTAAGAAACTAAAATATGATTAAGACTCTGTTTTAATTGTAGGAATAAGACTCAAGAGCAATTAATCAACTTATTCTTAAATGTTGAGAACATCAATATAAAAACATAAATACAAAAATAATATTAATATAACATATAATATGTAATTATATAGTATGCACTATAAATGTACATATCAATATATACATGTAATGTAATATGATATAATATGAATATGAATATCAATATAATGAACTTTCTTGTTTTTCTTTATAATAACTAATTATGTTATGGGTATTTTTATTTCTGAAATGAAAACTTTATTAAGACTAATTTATAGATCTACCAATATATTAAAATAATTTTTGGATCACCAAATGTTAAAAAATTATTTTGTTTTATTATTTGTTATAATTTTTTAAATTTTTTAAATGTTTATTTACTTGTGTGACAGAGACAGAGAGACAGAGACAGAAACAGAGACAGAGTATGAGTGGGCAAGAGGCAGAGAGAGGGACACAGAATCCGAAGCAGGCTTCAGGCTCTGAGCTGTCAGGAAAGAGCCCATTGCGGGGCTTGAACTCACAAACCATCAAATCATGGCCTGAGCTGAAGTCGGATGCTTAACTAACTGAACGACCCAGGTGTCCCCCAAATTATTTGATTTTAAATATTTTTAGTGATCCTATTCATTTTAAAACTGCTTTGCTTTAGAGAAAAAATAAAGGATCACCCCAGTTATTTTAGACCTATTTTACAAGTCAGACTGTAGGCCAGTTCTGTTGACCAAAGATAAACACCTCCCCACTGAGTGATAAGAATTGAATGGTAAGTAGTAATTGGTATGAGATTAATACCTTCTTCTTTCCAAATATTGTCTATTTTTATAAAATGTGATTTAAGTTCCTATAGCAGAAAACATTTGAAATTATTTATATAAGTATAGAAAATAGTCAAAACTTGGGTTGAAATCAATTTAGGTATAAACATAGCCAATATAATAAGCTGAGATCTTGCCTTGTTTTTCAATCTCATAGAGTGAGCTTGAATTTATATCTAAGATTCATCTTAAATTTCACTCAATCGTTATAGGAAATGTCCTGATTTCTCAAAAAGACTTACATCCAAGTGTGAACACTATTTTTGCAAGTACTGTGGAACGGTAAAGGTAAAGTGAGTTAAGCAATCAGGAGGAAATTTAAAATCCTGAAACAATCCAGAAGAGAAGTGGATAAACATGGGAGAAATAAATAGAGACTCTTAGAAATCTGGGACTTGATTGTTTGCCCTTCCAGGGAGCTTTTGTCTTGACAGTAAAGTGTGGATGCCTTTGATAATATTTTAAAATATGAATCTTTCCATGGTTGTGAGTTTCCTGGATAGTCTACAAACTGACAAACCCCACAGACAATTTATAATCATGGGTCCAGAAGGAAAGTCTCACTTTTATTTATCAGTAATTGACATTTCTTTTTCAACCAGTGAAAGGCAGTGCGATCATTGCTTAAGATCATCCCTTGTTCGGTAACAGAAGAACTGTAGCTGGGAGCCCACAATTCTCCCTAGTCATCCCCCTCTCTCTCCTCTTCCCCAATAAGTAGAAGGTTTTCACATTATTCTTAAAAACTTGTCAAGGGGATAAATCCAACATCAACAATATATCTCAATGGGCCATCCTCACTTCTTGAGGTCTTCTGGAAGACTCACATTAGGGCAACATAGCTTGTGGCTAATGCACACTTCATTTGCACTGCATTTCCTGAACATGAGAATGAATTATTGCAAGACAAAATGAAGCGAATTCTTCCCAAATCCTTGACATTCTGTAGGGGAGTATTAGGAAGAATAAATGAGTGAGATCTTTCCTTTGCATCTGGTGAAATTGATTTCAAGGATGTAAGAAAAGGCAGGGTCCTTTCAGAGGTCACTGATACAGATTTCACCTGAACCAGTTTTGGCTGACCTTTCTGTCCCTTTCCAAGTCAAACCTGGGGCAGCCAAATGCAGCTTTGTTAGTGGGAAAGCAGTAGAATAGCAAGGTGAGAAATAAGGCAAAATCAGACCATAAGAGCCTCTCGCACAGGAGAGTTTTGAGTCTGAGTTAGACCTGAGGAAGTTAGACCTGAGGGAGGCACATGATTTCTAGGTTGTTCATTTAGGTTGACTAACCATCCCAGTTAGTTATTCCAGGCTTTAGCACCGAGAGTCCCATATCTCAGGAAACTCCTCAGTTTTGGGCAAACCTGGATGTTGGTTACTCTAGCAGCACTAACATTTTGTTAAGTGAAATGATAAAAAAATATATGAGAATTGGTATTTCAACCAATGAGGCGAGAGGGGGGAAAGTATATGGGGTCAGAAGACTGAATGAAGAGGATGGGGTTAAGCATGAAGTCATAAGAAAAATAAATTTGCTTTCCGCCTGCACCCGCACATTTAATAGCCCATCCCACCTGTCTTGTATATCCATTTGCCAAACATCAGTTATCAACCATTCTGGGAAGAGTATAAGAAAGTTTATAACCAGAAGTAAATTTTGTATCATATATATATGTATATGTATCATATATATATATATGTATATGTATCATATATATATATGTATCATATATATGTATATGTATCATATATATATATATATATATGTATATATATGAACAAATGTGACACTACTGTCTGTCCTTTTACTCATGTTTTTGCCCACAGTAACATTAGGATATGATTTAAGATATGATTTAAACATTATAGTATTTATTCTGCTTAATTTGATGCCACAGACATAAAATCAAGACTGCTTTAAAATAAACTCAATATATCCTAGGAAGAGAGCTATCTTTCAAAAGACGAGATTTAGTTAGAAATGATATAATGAGTATCCATATAGAAATCTGTGCTTGCATGCCTCTGTAACATCTTTGTGTTTTTACTATAGCTCAAAGTCAAATAGAAATCAATAAAATCATTCTTATGTATAAATTCTGTTTCACATTCTAAAACAAACATCACAGGGAAAGCGCTCTTTTTCCCAGTTTTGTGCCTGACAAGGTCAACCTCTAGATGATGGTGGAGTATGAAATCAGGTTATCAATAAAAATGTTTATGATGCAAGGATACATACATCCCCAAAGAAGTTTGACTATGAAAGGAATCACATGCTTATGTTTTCCCTATCACACTATTTTAATTTTTTTTTAACGTTTATGTATTTTTGAGAGGCAGAGAGAGACAGAGCGTGGGCGGGGCAGGGGCAGAGAGAGAGGGAGACACGGAATCCGAAGCAGCTCCAGGCTCCAAGCTGTCAGCACAGAGACCGACAGGGGGATCGAACTCACAGACTGCGAGTTCATGACCTGAGCTGAAGTCAGAGGCTTAACCGACTGAGCCACCCAGGTGCCCCTCCCTAGCACATTATTTTAAAAACAATCATTTGCTTTTAAAAAACAAATCATTTAAAATTGATTTAAAACAATTTAAAAAATCATTTAAAATAGTGATTATTTCTTAAGAAAAGTTACCAACATATCTTAAAATATTGTTACAATATATCTCACTTTTAAAACTAAAGTCTGTATTTACCTGCCCTATTATTTCAATAATCATGACTTTATATGAATCCCATTTCTTTAACACTTATGGCCATTTACTTGGTTATGCCATTGATAAACCTAATAATTTGTTAGTAAGGAAGAGCATATCTTACATCAACAGAGCAACAACAGAAGAAACTAATAAGTAACACACTTCTCCTATTTTTCTTTTTCACGATCTAGGAAACAGAGCTTATAGGGAATTATCTGGTGTTGCCTTCCTGCTGTGTAATTTTGAGTCCCTCTTAATAGACTCTAAAATATCACTGAAGCACCCTGTGCAGGAGATTCAAACTATTAAGGCAGGTAACGCTTCATTTTCCACCAGCTCTTGTTGAAGAGAGGTCATTGAAAGAAAAAAAAAAAAAAAAAAAAGAGGAAGCTCCATCTTCCACAATGTAGTTAACATTTGACATTAAGTGAAAAATATCCATTCCTTTCCTATCCGGAGCATAGTGAGTGATGTCAATAATGCAGCAAATGCAAACTATCATCCAGAAAACTTGTCTAGAGCTCTCCATGGCTACCCTTTGTGTGGGACAAACTGGAAAGGAACTGGGTATACCAGTGAGAGCCTCCAAATGCTCACCTTAAGTTTACCCCTGTCCCCTGGGACATTCGGGTTTGTCTGGAAATATCATGAAGGCCTGGATCTCTTGTGAGAATTTTCAGCACTTCAGGCTCCAGTCTCAGCTGGAAATCCTATGAGCAAGGTCTTTCATGTGGTGTTTGAACATTTTTCACTCCAGACTCTGAAAGAAATGGAAATAAACCCTGCCTATGTTTATTAAAGCCCTAGAAGGGAGGTTGAATTTCAAGACTCCTCGTTCAGAACGGTGAAAGTTCAGTTTGGGAGTGAAAAGAAATAATAAAAATTATTCTCGTCCTACCTGAGTTCTTCTTCAAACTGACCTCCTCATTCCTAATGGGGATCCGTGATGCTGGCAGCATAATATTTGTGTGAGTGATTATTTTTCCGTGATTATTTTCTTTACATTTATTCATATTCTTCATGACAGGTAACGACAGCTTTTAGGAGACATAGAATCCTCCTAACAGTAGCTCTTGTTTATAAGCAGATCATATCCATCTGCAAATTACTGTATTCCGGGGCATTTTCAAAATCACATTGTCATTTCAAGTACATAAATGCAACTAAATATTACAGTATTATGCACTGGGACACCATAATAAGAGCCAGCTCTTATTCCCAGTATGAGCTTTAACTTCTTAACTTGGCACATGTTTAAAGTTTAAAGTACTTTCATCTACATTATATTCATTCTAAGTTGCAGTATGAATTATTTTTATTTGTAAGACAACAGAAATTTTTGTTTTTTATTTTCTTTTTTATTTTCTTTGTAGAACTCAGTGATTTATTCTTTACATACAACACCCAGTGCTCATCACAACAAATGCCTCCTTAGTACCCATCACTCTTCTGGCCCATCTCCTACCCATCTTCCTCTGTCAACCCATAGTTTGTTCTCTATCATGAAGAGTCTCTTGTGGTTTGTTTCCCTCTCTTCTCTTTCGCCCCATTTACATATATTCATGTGGTTTGTTTCTTAAATTATGCATGTGAGTTAAATCACATGGTATTTGTCTTTCTCTGATTGACTTATTTCACTTAGCGTAATAACCTTCTAGCTCCATCCACGTCACTGCAAATGGCAAGATTTCATTCTTTTTGACGGCTGGGTAATCTTCCATCACACGCACGCACACACGCGCACACACACACACAGCACCTCTTCTTTCTCCATTCATCAGTCAATGGACATTTGGGCTCTCTCCATAGTTTGGCTACTGTAAACAATGGGGAACATGTACCCCTTTGAACCTGTGTTTTTTGTATCCTTTGAGTAAATACCTAACAGTGCAATTGCTGTACCATAGGGTAGTTCTAGCTTTAGTTTAAGGAAACTCGATACTGTTCTTCAGAGTGGCTGCACCAGTTTACATTCCCACCAACAACGCAAGAGGGTCGCCCTTTTTCTGCATCCTTGCCATTATCTTTTGTTTCTCATTTTGTTAATTTCACTCATTCTGACAGGTGTGAGGTGATACCTCATCATGGTTTTGATTGGTATTTTCCTGATAATGAGCGATGTTGAACATCTTCTCTTGTGTCTGTAGCCATCTGGATGTATTCTTTGGAAAAGTGTCTATACTATGTCTTCTGCCCATTTCTTAACTGAGTTATTTGGGTTTTTTTGGGGGGGGGTGTTGAGTTTGAGAAGTTCTTTATAAATTTTGGATACTAACCCTTTATGAGAGATGTCATTTGCATATGTCTTCTCACATTCCATAAGCTTTTAGCTTTGTTTATTGTTTTCTTCACCGTGCAGAAGCTTTTTTATCTTGATGAAGTAACAATAGTTCATTTTTGCTTTTGTTTCCCTTGCTTCAGAAGACATATCTGGTAAGAAGTTACTCCAGCCGAGGTCAAAGAGGTTGTTGCCTGTGTTCTCCTCTAGGACTTCGATGGTGTCCTGTCTCACATTGAGGTCTTTCATCCATTTTGAATTTATTTCTGTGTATGGTGTAAGAAAATGGTCCAGTTTCATTCTTCTGCATGTTACCATCCATTTTTCCCAACATCATTTGTTGAAGGGACTGTATTTTTTCCTTGGATAATCTTTCCTGCTTTTCAGAGATTAGTTGACCAAATAGTTTGGGGTCCACTTCTGGATTTTCTATTATGTTCCATTGATCTGTCTGTTTTAGTGACTGTACCATACTGCCTTGATGAGTACAGTTTTGTAATACAGCTTGAAATCTGGAATCGTGATGCCTCCACTTTTGTTTTTCTTTTCCAGGATTGTTTTGGCTATTCGGGGCCTTATTTGGTTCCATACAAATTTTAAGATTGTTTATTCTAGCTCTGCAAAACTGCTTGTGGTATTTTGAAAGGGTTTGCATTAAATGTGCAGATTGCCTGGGGCACCTGGGTGGCTTGGTTAAGTGTCATGATCTCATGGTTTGTGGGTTCCATCCTTGCATTGGGCTCTGTGCTGACAGTTCAGGACCTGGAGCCTGCTTCAGATTCTGTGTCTTCCTCTTTCTCTGCCCCCCCCCCCCCCCCGCTTATTCTCTGTCTCTCAAAAATAAATAAAAAACATTATTTTTTTTAATGTGTAGATTGCTTTGGGTAGTTTAACAATGTTTTTTCTTCCAATCCATGAGTACGGAATTATTTTCCATTTGTTTGTGACCTCTTAAATTTCTTTCCTAAGTGTTCTATAGTATTCAGAGTACAGATCTTTTACCTGTTTAGTTAGGTTTATTTCTAGGTATCTTGTTTTTGGTGCAATTGCAAATGGGATAGATTCCTTGATTTCTTTCCCTGCTGCTTTGTTTTTGGTGTATTGAAATGAAACAGGTTTCTGCATGTTGATTTTATATACTGTGACTTTGCTGAATTATTTAGTTCTAGTAATTCTTTGGTGGAGTCTTTGGGGTTATCTACAGAGGATCATGTCATCTGCAAACAGTGAAAGTTTGACTTCTTCCTTGCCAATTTGGTTGCCTTTGATTTCTTTTTGTTGTTTTATTGCTGAAGTTAGACTTTAAATACTATGTTAAATAGTAATGGTAAGAATGGATATCCTTGTCTTGTTCCTGACCATAGCGGAGAGTCTCTATTTTTCCACACTGCGGGTGATATGAGCTGTGGGTCTTTTGTTTATGGTTGTTATGATGTTGAGGTATATTCGATCTATCCCTACTTTGTTGAGAATTTTTATCAAGAATGGATGCTGTATTTTCTCAAATTATTTATCTGCATCAATTGACAGGATCATATGTTTCCTATTCTTTCTTCTATTAATGTGATATATTGCGTTGATTGATTTGTGAATATTGAACCAGTCCTGCAACCCAGGAATAAATACCACTTGATCATGGTGAATAATTATTTTTAATGTACTGCTGAATTCAATTTGCTACTATCTTGTTGAGAATTTTTGCATCCATGTTCATCAGGAGTATTGGCCTATAATTCTCCTTTTTAGTGGGATCTTTGTCTGGTTTTAGAATCAAGGTAATTCCGGCTTCATAGCATAAGTTTGGAAGTTCTCTTTCTATTTCTATTTTTTGTAACATTTTGAGAATAATAGGTAGTAACTCTTCTTTAAATGTCTGGTAGAATTCCCTTGGGAAGCCTTCTGGCTCTGGAATTCTGTTTATTGGAAGATTTTTTTTTTAATTTGTATATCATTTACTTTGAGAGAGAAAGAGAGAGAGAGGGAGAGAGAGAGGGAGGGAGGGAGAGAGAGAGAATCCCAAGCAGGCTTCACACTGTCTGTGCAGAGCCTGTCATAGGGCTCAACATCATGGTGCATTTTATTATTCAAATCCTAACAATAATTTTGTAACACAAGAGCAGTGTTAGCTTTGCTTTACAAATATGTACATGGTTATGCTTCAAGAGGGCAGTGGTGTACCCAATATGCAACTAAAGAGTAAAACTTTAGAACTGACTGATTCTACAGCATGGAATTTTAGCTATAGTATATGCTGTCAGGTGTGATGGAAACAAAGTAGAGATAATGTGAATTTTCCTATTAAGTTTAGGTTAATAAAGCTGAGAGATCTTTCCAGGGAGTCTATAGTGCTCAACTGAAAATAGATGTTCATAGTGGCAGTAAGCAAGCTTATCCTTCAAAGCTTCTAGGATGAAACAGAGACCATCTGGAGAAAAACAGTCTTTCGATTTTAAGTCAAGAGCATAATGCTTGGGAAATGATTTAATCTGGACCCATTTTATTTGCTATAATAACTGAATTATTAGATATATTTTTACATTGTTTGTACAAATCTTACTGTTCTTAAAAACCCTAAAATGGGTCCAAGTGATTATCCTTAATTAACTGTCGTTTTTACATGCTGTGTGTTCCTCTAAAAGGAAAATAGAAATATTTTTCTTAAATTACTCTTCAAGATTTTGCAGCTGATCCCAGAGAAAATTACTGTCAAATATGTAAGAAAAATTTAAAAAGGTAAGAGACCACTAGTCCTGGTCCTGCTTATTTCTTGTATTAGCCTGGCTAAATTTCCTACATAATCTCCCTCATTTGTAAAATGGAAGCAATATTAGATCATGCTTCATGAGACATGAGATAAGGGAGAATGAATTTATTTTTCCCTCAGAGGAATATTATAAAGTAAGTCATAATATCCACGATTCTTTTCTTATTGAGATATAATCTGCCAAAAAGAGGATGAAAATAGGTCCCTTACACAAGGCTTGTGATGGAAGCAGGCTACTGTGTAAGCCAGTGTGGCAGGCAGGCTTTTCATCCTCTGTGCGCATTTCTAGAATAAACATTCTCCTCTGTATCCTCAGTGAAAGCATTTTGACACTATGAAGAAAATCTAATGTTTGACTGACAGGATTCTTTGCTTTTCAATTAGTTTCAGCTGTTTTGGAAGCGGGCAGACACAACTATATTTTAACAACATCATTTGCCAAAGGAATCAAAACCACAATATCCATAGGGATTAAAGCTGACTTAATGCATAAATTTCTGTTGAACCCTTTCTTTAATGCTTCTTCTCACCAACCTTTTCATTTTAGCAGTGCACCTACGATCGTTTAATTTTTCGATGGGAAAAATGAGGAGGATGAAGCCATTTTGGAAACTTTCCATATATTTAGATAGAAAGTTAAAAGTGTATGAGAAGTAATTCAGAAGATATTATTCTGAGGACCATCTTTAAGTGTTTTGTCTACCTCAGACTTGAATTCTCAAGCTCTGTAATTATATACTTTCTTAGGGGATTTATAAATCAATTTTTCTTCAACAGATTGATAATTAGATAAAGCAATAATGTAACCATTTTGTGAAAAATACTTCAAGCTATTTGATTCTCAAAATAAGGAGTTAATGATATAAGAACTTACAAAATACCGTAGGCCATTTAACTAATGAGAGGCAATCAATCAACTATTTCTTCAACATGTGCCTCTTCTCTTTGATTAAAAGAGTTAAACTTGCTGAGAATATTTTGAAATTGGGGAGATATCAATGTCCCTTTTGTATACTAAATTAATGGGGGAGAGGAAAAAAAACTAAGAAAATATTTTAGATGAAAGCATTGCAAATAAATAGTGTACTTGGATGATCATCGAATAACCTTTCCTGTGCCTTTCATGTGTAGCTGTGGGAATGTATTAATCTTTAAAGCCCTCTTACATTATAAATATTGCTTATGGCACAAATCATGCAAATTTATCCCCTTTTCATTACTTCAGAGCTTCTCAGGTCAAGAGTTATCATTCAGACAACATCAACTATTTCCACTAAACCGTATTATATATCTATGTCAGTTCATATTCAAATGCATGATGTAGCACCACGATATATCCTTCCTGGCCTTTGGCAAAGGTGGTAATGTGAGGCCCTGTTTAGAAGAGAGGGGTTTATGGTTTAAGTGCACAGTTCCCAGGGAGTTAAGCAAATAATAAGCAAAGAACTGTCGACCAAAGAACTTTTAAAATATCAGGAAACAACGCCAATGGTGTTAGGACCAGGATGCCTTGAAGAAAACTGTCCTATGAATACCTATTAGAAAGGGTAGAATTTTCCACTCAGCTTTCAAAATGTGCAGAAAGAAACAACATACTAGAGCAAAATTTATGATAAAATGGAATGTAAAAGCACCATCTAGAACTGCTACTAAATAAATTTATGAAACCTTCAAGAGTCAAATGTTCTCTTATGAACATTACTCCTCCCTGGCTTCCAAAGATGCACACACCCCTATCACATACCCAGTGTAGTCACCCAACTCCTTCATTAAACATTTCAGATCTGTTTAAATCCTTTGTAGATTGTCAACTCTAAGAGGGCAGGGAAGCCTCCCAAGCAATGAGAAGTTGTAACTTGAAACAAACAACAAACAAACAAACAAACAAAAAAGTGTAAAGCATTATCCAGTATAACTATTATGTATAATGAATGCTATCCTTTTAAGGACAATAATCTGGGAAGTTCATATACTTGTTACAATTATATAACTCATTTTGGGGATTATTCTTAAGAAGTTCCTCTAATTTATAAGATAATTCAAGGATTCAGGAGGGAAGATGGCGGTGTAGGAGGATGCTGGGCTCACCGCGTCCTGCGGATCACTTAGATTCCACCTACACCTGCCTAAATAACCCAGAAAACTGCCAGAAGACTAGTAGAACGGATTCTCCGGAGCCAAGCATAGATGAGAGGCCCAAGGAAGATGGTAGGAAGGGCCGCAAGGCGGTGCACACTACACGGTCCGGCGGGAGGGAGCCGGGGCAGAGGGGCGGCCCGCCGGCCAAGCAGAGCCCCCGAGTCCAGCTTGCAAAAGCGGAGGGGCCAGACGGAGTGTGTTCCAACAGCAAGCGGGACTTAACATCTGGAAGGTTTTAAGCTAACAGCTGTGCTCGGAGAGCAGGAGGGTGGAAGGACAATGGGAGGGAGAGTTGTTGAGCCCTGGATGACAGAACTCAGCTTGGCGGGGAACAAAGGTGCTCGCCAGTGCCATCTCCCTCCCCCATCCCCCAGCCAAAATCCCAAAGGGAACCGGTTCCCCTCATGGAACTTGCTTGCACCGCAAACACCCAACGCTGTTCTTCTGCGGATCCATCCCTCCGGCGGGTCTGACTCCCTCCTGGTGCCGCAGGGCCCCTCCTGAAGCAGATCACCAAAGGATAAGCAAGCTGAGCCTGCCCCTTCCGCCCCTGTGCACCTTGCCGATCCACCCCAACTAATACATCAGATCCCCAGCACCACAAGCCTGGCAGTGTGCAGGTAGCCCAGACAGGCCAGGCCACCCCACAGTGAATCCCGCCCCTAGGAGAGGGGAAGAGAAGGCACACACCAGTCTGACTGTGGCCCCAGCGGTGGGCTGGGGGGAGACATCAGGGCTGACTGCGGCCCCGCCCACCAACGCAAGTTATTCAAAACAGCACAGGGGAAGTGCCCCACAGTCACGCACCACTCCAGGCACTATCCAAAATGACGAAACTGAAGATTTCCCCTCAAAAGAATCCCCAGGAAATAACGACAGCTAACGAACTGATCAAAAAGGATTTAAACAATATAACAGAAAGTGAATTATCACCAGGCTTGAAAACAGTATAGAGGACAGCAGAGAATCTCTTGCTACAGAGATCAAGGGACTAAGGAACAGTCAGGAGGAGCTAAAAAATGCTATAAACGAGCTGCAAAATAAAATGGAGACAACCACAGCTCGGATTGAAGAGGCAGAGGAGAGAATAGGTGAACTAGAAGATAAAATTATGGAAAAAGAGGAAGCTGAGAAAAAAGGAGATAAAAAAATCCAGGAGTATGAGGGAAGAATTAGAGAACTGGTGATGCACTAAAGAGAAATAATCTACACATAATTGGTATTCCAGAGGAGGAAGAGAGAGGGAAAGGTGCTGAAGGTGTACTTGAAGAAATAATAGTTGAGAACTTCCCTGAACTGGGTAAGGAAAAAGGCACTGAAATCCAAGAGGCACAGAGAACTCCCTTCAGACGTAACTTGATCCATCTTCTGCATGACATGTCATAGTGAAACTGGCAAAATACAAGGATAAAGAGAAAATTCTGAAAGCAGCTAGTGATAAACACGCTCTAACATATAAAGGGAGACCTATAAGACTCATGACCGACCTCTCTACTGAAACTTGGCAGGCCAGAAAGGAACAGCAGGAAATCTTCAATGTGATGAACAGAAAAAATATGCAGCCGAGAATCCTTTATCCAGCAAGTCTGTCATTTAGAATAGAAGGAGAGATAAAGGTCTTCCCAAACAAACAAAAACAGAAGGAATTCATCACCACTAAACCAGCCCTACAAGAGATCCTAAGGGGGATCCTGTGAAACTAAGTACCAGAGACATCGCTACAAGCATGAAAACTACAGACATCACAATGACTCTAAACCTGTATCTTTCTATAATAACACTGAATGTAAATGGACTAATTGCACCAACCAAAAACATAGGGTATCAGAATGGATAAAAAACAAGACCAATCTATTTTCTGTCTACAAGAGACTCATTTTAGACCTGAGGACACCTTCAGATTGAAAGTGAAGGGATGGAGAACTATTTACCATGCTACTGGAAGTCAAAAGGAAGCTGGAGTAGCCATACTTATATCAGACAAACTAGACTTTAAATTAAAGGCTGTAACAAGAGATGAAGAAGGGCATTATATAATAATTACAGGGTCTATCCATCAGGAAGAGCTAACAATTATAAATGTCTATGTGCCGAATACGGGAGCCCCCAAATATATAAAACAATTACTCACAAACACAAGCAACCTTATTGATAAGAATGTGGTAACTGCAGGGGACTTTAACACCCCACTTACAGAAATGGATAGATCATCTAGACACATGGTCAATAAAGAAACAAGGGCCCTGAATGATACATTGGATCAGATGGACTTGACAGATATATTTAGAACTCTGCATCCCAAAGCAACAGAATATACTTTCTTCTCGAGTGCACATGGAACATTCCCCAAGATAGATCACATACTGGGTCACAAAACAGCCCTTCATAAGTTTACAAGAATTGAGATCATACCATGCATACTTTCAGACCACAATGCTATGAAGCTTGAAATCAACCACAAGAAAAAGCCTGGAAAACCTCCAAAAGCATGGAGGTTAAAGAACACCCTACTAAAGAATGAGTGGGTCAACCAGGCAATTAGAGAAGAAA
Source organism: Panthera uncia (assembly GCF_023721935.1). NCBI lineage: Eukaryota > Metazoa > Chordata > Mammalia > Carnivora > Felidae > Panthera > Panthera uncia. The sequence goes on from NW_026057582.1 coordinate 16,758,631, forward strand.
TTAAAAAATATATGGAAACAAACGAAAATGAAAATACAACAATCCAAAAGCTTTGGGACGCAGCGAAGGCAGTCCTGAGAGGAAAATACATTGCAATCCAGGCCTATCTCAAGAAACAAGAAAATTCCCAAATACAAAATCTAATAGCACACCTAAAGGAAATAGAAGCAGAACAGCAAAGGCAGCCTAAACCCAGCAGAAGAAGAGAAACAATAAAGATCAGAGCAGAAATAAACAATATAGAATCTAACAAAACTTTAGAGGAGATCAACGAAACCAAGAGTTGGTTTTTTGAAAAAATAAACAAAATTGATAAACCACTAGCCAGGCTTCTCAAAAAGAAAAGGGAGATGACCCAAATAGATAAAATCATGAATGAAAATGAAATTATTACAACCAATCCCTCAGAGATACAAGCAATTATCAGAGAATACTATGAAAAATTATATGCCAACAAACTGGACAAGCTGGAAGAAATGGACAAATTCCTAAACACGCACACACTTCCAAAACTCAATCAGGAGTTTTGAGCTATTCCAAAAAATAGAAAGGGAAGGAAAACTTCCAGACTCATTCTATGAAGCCAGCATTACTTTGATTCCTAAACCAGACAGAGCCCCAGTAAAAAAAGAGAACTACAGGCCAATATCCCTGATGAATATGGATGCAAAAATTCTCAATAAGATACTAGCAAATCGAATTCAACAGCTTATAAAAAGAATTATTCACCATGATCAAGTGGGATTCATTCCTGGCCTGCAGGGCTGGTTCAACATTCGCAAATCAATCAACGTGATACATCACATTAATAAAAGAAAAGATAAGAACCATATGATCCTGTCAATCGATGCAGAAAAGGCCTTTGACAAAATCCAGCAACGTTCTTAATAAAAACCCTCAAGAAAGTCGGGATAGAAGGAACATGCTTAAACATCATAAAAGCCATTGATGAAAAGCCCACAGCTAACATCATCCTCAATGGGGAAAAACTGAGAGCTTTTTCCCTGAGATCAGGAACACGACAGGGATGTCCACTCTCACCGCTGTTGTTTAACATAGTGTTGGAAGTTCTAGCATCAGCAATCAGACAACAAAAGGAAATCAAAGGCATCCAAATTGGCAAAGATGAAGTCAAGCTTTCACTTTTTGCAGATGGCATGATATTTTTCATGGAAAACCAGATAGACTCCACCAAAAGTCTGCTAGAACTGATACATGAATTCAGCAAAGTCGCAGGATACAAAATCAAGGTACAGAAATCAGTTGCATTCTTATACACTAATAATGAAGCAACAGAAAGACAAATAAAGAAACTGATCCCATTCACAATTGCACCAGGAAGCATAAAATACCTAGGAATAAACCTAACCAAAGATGTAAAAGATCTGTATGCTGAAAACTATAGAAAGCTTATGAAGGAAATTGAAGAAGATATAAAGAAATGGAAAAACATTCCGTGCTCATGGACTGGAAGAATAAATATTGTCAAAATGTCAATACTACCCAAAGCTATCTACACATTCAATACAATCCCAAACCAAATTGCACCAGCATTCTTCTCGAAGCTAGAACAAGCAATCCTAAAATTCATATGGAACCACAAAAGGCCCCCAATAGCCAAAGTAATTTTGAAGAAGACCAAAGCAGGAGGCATCACAATCCCAGACTTTAGCCTCTACGACAAAGCTGTAATCATCAAGACAGCATGGTATTGGCACAAAAACAGACACATAGACCAATGGAATAGAATAGAAACCCCAGAACTAGACCCACAAACATGGCCAAGTAATCTTTGACAAATCAGGAAAGAGTCTCTTTAACAAATGGTGCTGGGAGAAGTGGACAGCAACATGCAGAAGATTGAAACTAGACCACTTTCTCACACCATTCACAAAAATAAACTCAAAATGGATAAAGGACCTGAATGTGAGACAGGAAACCATCAAAACCCTAGAGGAGAAAGCAGGAAAAGACCTCTCTGACCTCAGTCATAGCAATTTCTTACTTGACATATCCCCAAAGGCAAGGGAATTAAAAGCAAAAATGAACTACTGGGACCTCATGAAGATAAAAAGCTTCTGCACAGCAAAGGAAACAACCGACAAAACTAAAAGGCAACCAATGGAATGGGAAAAGATATTTGCAAATGACATATCGGACAAAGGGCTAGTATCCAAAATCTATCAAGAGCTCACCAAACTCCACACCCAAAAAGCAAATAATCCAGTGAAGAAATGGGCAGAAAACATGAATAGACACTTCTCTAAAGAAGACATCCAGATGGCCAACAGGCACATGAAAAGATGCTCAACATTGCTCTTCATCAGGGAAATACAAATCAAAACCACATTCAGATATTACCTCACGCCAGTCAGAGTAGCCAAAATGAACAAATCAGGAAACTATAGATGCTGGAGAGGATGTGGAGAAACGGGAACCCTCTTGCACTATTGGTGGGAATGCAAATTGGTGCAGCCGCTCTGGAAAACAGTGTGGAGGTTCCTCAAAAAATTAAAAATTGACCTACCCTATGACCCAGCAGTAGCACTGCTAGGAATTTACCCAAGGGATACAGGAGTACTGATGCATAGGGGCACTTGTACCCCAACGTTTATAGCAGCATTCTCAACAATCGCCAAATTGTGGAAAGAGCCTAAATGTCCATCAACTGATGAATGGATAAAGAAATTGTGGTTTATGTACACAATGCTGTACTATGTGGCAATGAGAAAGAATGAAATATGGCCCTTTGTAGCAACTAGAACTGGATATGGAACTGGAACTGGAGAGTGTGATGCTAAGTGAAATAAGCCATACAGGGGCGCCTGGGTGGCTCAATCGGTTGAGTGTCCGACTTCAGCTCACTTCACGATCTCGCGGTCCGTGAGTTTGAGCCCCGCGTCGGGCTCTGGGCTGATGGCCCAGAGCCTGGAGCCTGCTTCCGATTCTGTGTCTCCCTCTCTCTCTGCTCCTCCCCCGTTCATGCTCTGTCTCTCTCTGTCTCAAAAATAAATAAACGTTAAAAAAAAATTAAAAAAAAACAAAAAAACAAACAACAACAAAAAAAGAAATAAGCCATACAGAGAAAGAGGGATACCATATGGTTTCACTCTTATGTGGATCCTGAGAAACTTAACAGAAACCCATGGGGAAGGGGAAGGAAAAAAAAAAAAAAAAAGAGGTTAGAGTGGGAGAGAGCCAAAGCATAAGAGACTCTTAAAAACTGAGAACAAACTGAGGGTTGATGGGGGGTGGGAGGGAGGGGAGGGTGGGTGATGGGTATTGAGGAGGGCACCTTTTGGGATGAGCACTGGGTGTTGTATGGAAACCAATTTGACAATAAATTTCATATATTGAAAAAAAAAGACAATTCAAAAGGTAAAAATATGTTACTCAATCTGAGTATTACTGGGCCTACCATGTATTACCTAAACTTGACTTAGAATGATAAGAGCTAACACTCATTTACTTTGATTAGACACAAGTCACTGTATTATTGCTCCCTAAAGCTTCATGAAGTTAGCTATTCTCAATGTTTTCATTTTGTAGGCGAGGAAATTGAACTGGGGGGTGTGAAGGTCACATAGCTAGTACATGTAGCAACTGTGGCTCGGCCCCAGGAATCTGAAGTCAGGGAGCTGTCTCTGATTTCCATGTCTATATTGCCTCAAGGGATCCATACTGGAATACATATTAAAGACAAAAATTCACCCTCTTTGAAGAAATTAAAAATAATTTATTGAGGACAATGACCCAAAGCAGAGTTCCAGAGCAGGAACAATTTTATTGGAATCAATGTCTACTTTCAGCCAGTCAGGGGGAAAAAGAAAATAAAATTCTTGTTAGGAGACGTAAAGCTTGGCATATTTGCAAAGGAAAGAGTTATATGACCTTATATGTGCATTTCTTATAGATCCTAGGTTGGCCTCTGACATGAGTCAGTGTTAGGAAGACTTGCTTTTTTTCCATGATGATGATATAATGATGATGCAAATGAAGATGAAGAAAAACAGCTTCCTCTCGTAAGTTATAAACTAAACATAAACATGGTTTGTTAGATGACATGAAACAAAAACAATGGCAGATAATTAATCTTTGTATATTCAGGTTTATGGAGGAGAAAATATGCAAAACTGGAAAGCTAAGCTGAATTAAAGGTGGTCCAAAATACACAACATTTTAATAACTGGGTGACCTACTCTGCAAAAGCTTATCAGTGCCCGTAATTTAATTTATTGCAAAGAAGATAAACAGGGTCGACTGCGTCACTCTACCTTTAGAAGCAGGACTGCATCTCACCCGGAGGAATCCTGCAGTTTTTTTAAAAAAGCATGACTGTGTGGCCTGGGAAGTGTTTATGGCAACTCCTGATGAAGTCCAGAGATTAAACACAAAACAAAGCAAAAGTAATAATGAGAAGAAACTTTCAATTAGTGATGACATTTGATAGGGTGGCCTCATTTTCAATTTCTGTTCCTACATATGGGCCAACAACACAAACGGGGGTAGCATGTAATTTAAACCTGAAACAACTGATTGAAGCACTGTAATTATTTTGAGATACCTCTATAATCCATTGCTGAATTCAGGTAAGGGGACTTCAGTTACAGTTTCTAGTTTGGTCTAGAATACTGTATAATTTGAAAATGCTCTGAAAGCTTTCTGCAAAGATTCCTCTTTAAATTATTTAAATTATGGATAGTACTGATGACTTCCCAAACTTATTTGAAATAGTAGGGCCTGATCATCTTTCAACATGAAAGCTGACGTTCGTATCATGCATACATATGTGTAGCCTTAAAGGGCCTCAGGCTTTAGTCTCTCTGACTCAGGGAACGTAGAGAGAGGACACAGCTGAAGGATGGGGACCGGCAGTCTCAGAAGGTCCAATCTGGGCCTCCATCCTCTGTGCACTGATCCCTGCTGAACAAAGGGCACCTTAGGACCCCTGCCCGTCCTTATTATCCAGTAGAAACTATCCCCACTTTAATCCATATCTCAGACCCCCTACCTACAGACTTAAAGGCACATATCCTTGGTCATATGACTCAGCAGCAGTGTAAACTGTAAGAGTAAAATCAATAGGCATTAAATACTCATCTTTCATTTCAAAACATGAAACTGAAATATAGGATTCTAGTATCAATGAACTTCTTGATTTTACATATAATATATACACATGCTCTACATTATATATATTTTTTTGCACTTAATACTAGCACAGGTACATTCTTTCCCTTCCATAATGCTTTTATTTTTTTTTTTAATTTTTTTTAACGTTTTATTTATTTTTGAGACAGAGAGAGACAGAGCATGAACGGGGGAGGGGCAGAGAGAGAGGGAGACACAGAATCGGAAGCAGGCTCCAGGCTCTGAGCCATCAGCCCACGGACCGCGAGATCGTGACCTGAGCTGAAGTCGGCCGTTTAACCGACTGAGCCACCCAGGCGCCCCCCATAATGCTTTTAAAACCAATGAGTCAGTAAAGCAGAACTTAACCTATACTTTTGAATTTTCAAGGCAATATCTCTAGCTTGGATGCCCTAACGTTTTCCCTCAACCTGTTTTTCCTTCCATGGAGATGCCAGCACAGACCTCGACCTAAACCACTTCTCCCTTTAACATTAAAATAAATGGCAACAACTTAAAATCCCTTTAACTAAATTTAGTTTCAGTGAATGTTAACTCTATAGACACAGTTCTCTCAAGCATGTGTCTGGTCACTTAGAAAACATGCACCACATGTTTTTGTTTCCTCTTGCCTTGTTATATGGCAGGAATATTTTTCAGTACCAAAATCAACTACATTAAATCCATGGAAATTAAACTTAGTGAAAGAGAAACAAAAAGGAGGGAGGGAAAGAGGGAAGGAGGAGGGAAGTTAAGATGTTTTAATATGCTGCTCAGGTATGTCAATAATTGTTGAGCTACAACTGACATTGTATGTTCCACAAATGCTTAGCAATTGGTACAAGTCTATTGAATTACCTCAAATAAAGGAGGCTTGGGCTAGAGATGGGTAGTTAGCAGTGTCATATAACACCTGTGAGAAGTACTCAAATCAATGCTATTTGTATTTATAACTTATATACATAATATATATATTATATTATATATATGTATATATTATGTATGTTATAAATATAAATATATATTATAAATATAAATATATTTATTATATACAATATATTTATAATATTTATATTTATATTATATATTTATACTTATAATATGTTTATAATATATAAATATATATATTATATATAAATATATATATAATAAATATATATAATTTATATATTTATATTTTTATATAATTTATAATTATATTATATATATATATAAAAATATATATAATATATAATTATATAATAATTAATTTATATATATAATTTATATATTTATATTTATATATATATTTATATATATAATTTATATATTTATATATTTATATATATAATAAATATAATTTTCCTCCCTCATTCTCCCCTACTTTTTCTTGGGCTATTTCCTGTTTCCAAAAGAGAAAAAAATTACCCTGAATATACTGGGTGCTGTTAGTTATTGAAAACAATGATTATCATAAGAATGGGGAGAACAAAAACAAAGTTTTTTTAAAAAAAGTCTCCTAATAAATATGTTTTGATTCAATTAATTATGCAGGAGAATAATTCCTAAAAATATATATTTAAGAGGTTGTTGTCCGTCTTGAAATAATATAGTTGATTGCTACCAAAGACATCTTATTGGCTTATCAGGAGATCAATGTGACAGAAATCCCATAAATATCATTTGGTAAAGGACTTAGCAAAATCATTTCTGTTCTTTCTTATTCACGTATTTATTAAGATTTTAAACATCTGAGATTTTTACTTGTTTTTTTTAAATTTCTATTTATTTTTTATTCATATTTTGAGTCGTGAGACAGACAATGAAAATGATTTCTTCTCCAGAAAAACTGTCCTAACCTTCCTCCAAGTGATCTTAGAATCTCAGGGGATAGTTGCAGTGAGAGATAGCCTGGGTATTAGATGCTCCCTCGTGTAATATTCACACAGGTTGGGAGTGGTCTTCTGAATTTCATTCCATTTGCTGAAGATGTTGAGTTGGCAGTTCTGGTTGGCCGTTTGCCATTCAGTATTCTTAGTACTCAGGGCTTGCACCTGTGCTGAACCAAGGTGCCCGCTTTGTATTTTGCGTTGCAAGCCTATCTCTCTTCTGCCTTCAATGGTTTTTATGGATGAACAGACCAGGTCAATGAAGATAAGCCACTGTCACTTTCCACTAAATCTTCCAACTTTTTAAGAAATGCCCCGAAACTGAACTTCTTCTAAGAATTTCTCATTAGGACAGGAACACAGGACCATATTTTTAGCACTGTTTTCTTGCATCAAGGAAGTAAGTCGAGGTTGTCAGTTTCAGCTCGTTTACTATCTCTTGACCATGAGGGAGTAACTAACTTCTCCAAGTCTTAGGTACTTGATTAAAAAGCTAGAATATCAATGTCACCCTTGCCCACCTCCCTAGGTCCTAGGGAGACTTAAGTAAAGTTATGTATGTGAACACACCTATAAACTGTGAAGCATATAGGATAGAGATGGCGTTTTTCTCCTTTCTGATGAAACAGACATGGCACAATAAATCTTACTCTTTAAAAACCTAATACATTTTGTAGTTTTAAAGAGTTTCTTTAACGTTTGAAAGAATGTTTGAGCATATACTGATATCCTGGTTAAAAGGAAGCGGGGGGGAGTAAAACCTGGATGTTGAAAAATAATAATAAATCCTTTCTTTGATTCTAGGGACAAAGAAATTACTGGATTTTAAACATGTCCTCCCTACCTTCATTCTGTATATCCTCTACTTACATTTTTTTATTATTATCAGGGAAGAATTTGTGCTTTTTTGATAGAAAGCCTCTTTCGTGTCAGACTGTGGTGTCAAAGCTAACCATGGGACACAACGTCAAAGAATCTTGTTATGACTGTGGATATGTGAAATACAAATAATTCAGTTAGGAAAGATGGGTTACATCAATAGAAAGATAATGAAAATATTAATGATGCACATTTGTGAAAATATTAATGAGCATATTAATGATATAACTGATGCCCTCCAAGGTGCTCGACAGTCACCATCTGAAGATATCACGATGACATGATAATTTCCATTGATACATGTTATTTTGTTTACTGTTTTTAGTATCTTTATTTAGGTATAATTGACATTTAATCAGCTTCTCATATTTAATATTTGAAAAATATGTCATGTATATACACCTCTATAAAGAAAATGTACATTGAAGATGTATCTTTGTTTCTCTATCTACATAATCTTGAAAATCAACATAGGCCTCAGTGAAATACACACTGAAATGAAAAAGATTTCCGTTCTTCTTTCATCTTTTACCAGTGACTTTTTAATCCTTTTTTTCCACATCGCAAAAGAGCCACTTGTAATTACTTGTTGGTTTCTATTACAGATAGCCACAGAGATGACTTACTTTTTTCCAAATCCATTTTGCAACAGTTAACATTTAAAAACACTTTATCAACTCATTTTAGCCTGAGAAAATAGGGGAAAACCTCTGAAAGCCAACTCATGATGTATTGTTTGAAAATTTAGGACTCAAGCACAAAATCTAGGAATATTCCATCCTTTGTTTTTGTTTGTTTTTTTTTCCCTATCCAACCAGACTGTTGAGTTTCTTCTCAGGATTGTTCTGCGTCCAGTCCCAGGAGTCGAGGCCTCTACTCCTCTGTACCTCATAGTGTACATCCTCCCTCTCTGAGTCTGTGATACTGGAACTCAAGATTCTTCGTCATCAAACTTTTTCTCAACTTCCCTCATTTGCACAGAATCTTCAGGCTGTAGATGCCAGTGGATTGAATGTACTAACTCAAAGACCCGTCTTCAGTCTACTTCATGCCTTTCTTTACTGTCTCCTTTAACAATCCCAAAGTACATCTTAGAACATCTGCCATTACTTCTGGGGAAAATGGCCTGCAAATTTTAAGCTCCAGCAGAAATTCTCTTCCAAGTTACAAACTTTTTTTTTTTTTTTTTTTTGGAAAACTTGCATAATATTTCCTTCTTAATATTGAACAAACACTTCAAATTTCAAATTTCCTATATCTAGTACCAAACCAGTATTGAACATAAATGTGATGGTTAATTTTACGTGTCAACTTGGTTGAGGCGTGGGCTGTGCAGATATTTAACATTATTTCTGAGGGCATCTGTGAGGGTGTTTCTGAATGGGATTAACATTTGGATTGATAGAGTAAAGCAGATGCCTCACTCCAGTGGGGGGTGGATTTAATTCAATCAGCTCAAGGCCTAAATAGAGTAAAAGTTTGAGTAAGAAACCAATCTTTCTCAATTCCTTATAGTAAGTCTGTCTATCATTTGTCTTTCTATATCTATCTATCTATCTATCTATCTATCTATCATCCATCATCTATCCACCCATCCTATTGGTCCCGTTTCTCTGGAGAAATCAGACTAATATGAGAAATATTAAATCAGGGGCTCCTGGGTGACGCAGTCGGTTGAGTGACCAACTTCAGCTCAGGTCACAATCTCATGGTTCATGAGCTCGAGCCCTGTATCAGGCTCGCTGCTGTCAGTGCAGAGCCCAGTTCAGATCCTCTGTCCTTCTCTCTCTTTGCCCCTCCCCTGCTCACGTTCCCTTGCTCAAAAATGAAGAAACATTAAAAAAAAAGAAATATTAGATCACATTTCCTGGAATGTGATTCTGTGACACATTAAAAAAAAAAAAAAAAAAAAAAGAACAGTTCTTCAAATAGATTCTCAAAATAATACCAGCTATTATTACTTTTATTAATAAACAGCTGTGTTAAAAATTTGGGGAATCATATCAAATACAGGAAGGTGATATAAATAAGATGGTTATGGAACACAACTTCCCCAAAATGATATTTATGTAAACATTATTTTATTAATAGTGTCTTGTTAACCACTGAAATGAGCTATTTTTTTAAACTTTTCTGTCACTTGGCAAATATGAAAGATTTGTCATCTGCTTTGTGAAAAGTATATTGACTCTTATTCAGTTTCCTGGATAATTGGGTCTCAAGTAATTCAGATTAGATTTTCATTTTTAAATTAAATCTTATTTGATTATACGTGTCCATATTTTTGTGGAAGTATTTGTGTTATTATTCAGTCATTGCTGCTCACAACATCTTATGAGTCAGAGCAATCTGCATCCTACATTATAAACATTCTGCTTACCCCTAACTTCACTTCATTAATAAAGTATTTAAGAGAGACCAGAGCTGTCAGTTAATGTTTACATGAGTGGTTAAAAAACACAAAGTAAAGAAAGAAAAATATAATCTTTGCCAGTAGCCAGTAAACCAAGCATTAGCTCATATTATTTTCTTTTTGGGTAAATCAAAATAACATACAGATTTGCATCTTTATATATCAACGCTTGTGCCAAAAACATTGACAGGATGTAATGTGACATTACAAAGTCTGCAATAAAGATAAAAGAATAAGAATGTGTCTACATGCTCTAAAAATTGAAATCTATTTAAAAATAAGAAAAAAGAAAATGTACCCACACAGATTTGTTTGTTCTATCATAACTTTTATGCTTATAAGCCCAAAGACCAATCAGTAATGAAACAAAGAGAAAAGAAAAAAGAAATGAATAAATAATTACACAAGTGTAATACTTAAAAAAATAGTTTTGAAACATAAGGTGGCACAGTTGTCTAAACTATTAAACAAAATTCCTAAGAGACTATTAGTTATACTTTCAAATGTTCCTCAGCCTTCTGTAATAGTCACAACAGTATTATCCAGGCGGTTCTTGACCTTGTAAAGCTACGGCAGGAGTTCGCCAATACTACTCAGCTTTCTGACTGTAGAACTAATCTTGTGGTCTAGATAAACCTAATATGTGACCACATACTTCATGCGATCTGAGTAATACATAAAAAATTGACATCAAATTTCTTATGGTAAGACTAGTATGGTAAGGCTAGTGACAAAAGTATGATGAGAAATAAGATGATTACATCATCTGGAAATCTCCGCCTACAAGGTATTTACTAATTGCAAAGCAAAAAAGAACTTGACAGTAGAGAAACCTGGCAGACAACAGCCTACTCAAGTGATAAAAATTAACCATAAATGGAACGTAGAACGAAAGGAAGCCAGGTAACTCCTCATGTGATACACTGAGAAAGACAGGACATCACTTCTCTCATATTTCTGCCCCCAGAGAACCGAGGCTGAATATCATCCTGAACCAATATCAGACAACCCTGAAGTGAGGGACTCTGTACAGAATAACTGGTTTGTGGTCTTCAAAGTCACAAGACCTTTAAAACAAAGACACAAAGCCACTTCCAAAAGGAAGTGGAGGGATGGAGGGACAGAAACAGAGAGAGAGAGAGGGAGAAAGGGAGAAAGAGAGAAAGAGAGAGAGAGAAAGAGAAAGAGAGAAAGAGAGAGAGAGAGAGAGAGAGAGAGAGAGAAAGCAAATGTGATAAACTGGTACATTTGGAGAATATGGGTGAACGGTATAAGGAAGAATTTTGTATTGTTTTGGATATTTTTTTATAAGTTTGAATTTATTTCAAAATAAAAGGCAAAAAATAACACAGAAACATCTGTATTTATGTTCATTACAATTCTTCTGGGCACAAATCATGGTTTTTTTATTTTGTTTTTGTTTTTCACACGTTCCCAAAACCATACTGCAATGATTCTCGGGGCTTCCAGGCTAAAAAGGACTTTAGATATTATTTGGCCCCCTACCTCTTCACCCCGCCAAATTTTTATTTATAGAAGATAAAGAGGCATCGGCCTACATAGATAAAGTCACTCACTTAAATACGTGCAAACAGTAAATGAAAAAAAAAATCAAAATTTGATAAATACTATTCATTTTTCATCCTATCTTTTAATATATTCTGACCTGTATAAAGAAAATGCTAGAAACATCTATCTCTGTACATTTGGCCCTGGAACAACATAGGGGTCAGGGGCTTCAAGACTTCACACAGTTGACAATCTATCACTTTTGACTCCACCAGAACTTTACTAATAGCCTACTGTTGATCGAAAGCCCTAATACTAATATAAACAGTTGATGAGCACATATTTTCTACATGATATGCATTATGTACTTATAATAAAGTAAGTTAGAGAAAAGAAAATGTTATTAAGAAAATCATAAGAGAAAAAGCATTTACAGTATTCTATAGTATTTATACATAAATATAAATGGGTATGAATGTGTGTGCACGTGTGTGTGTGTGTGTGTGTGTGAGTGAATGTACATGTAGTTCAAACCCATGTTGTTCAAGGCTCAACTCTGTATTTTCCTACTATCTAATACAAGATCATGCATAGAGTAGAGGCTCACAAATGATGCCACCTAACAGTTCTATGTCCTGATAGCCCTACTACCTAAATTCTGTCTTCATTCTCTTAGGCAATCACCAAATGCTTATGACTCCCTAGCAGACTCTTCTAGAACAGACACCACATTGGGGAAACAAACATCACTATGTCTTGATCTTCTCCCTTACCTCTTTTTTTAAAATTTATTTTGAGAGAGAGAGAGAGAGAGAGAGAGAGAGAGCAAGCAGAGAAGCAGAGAGAGAGGGATAGAGAGAGAGAAAAAATCCCAAGCAGGCTTCATGTCACCAGTGTAGAGCCGCCACAGGGCTTGATCTTACAACCAGTGAGATCATCACCTGAGCTGAAATCTAGAGTCAGACACTTAACCAATTGAGTCACCCAGGCCCCCCCCCCCCCCGCCCTTGCTTCCCTCTTAAAGAAACTCACACTCAACTTGTGGAAGACAGTCCTATGAACCAAGAATGAAAGTATGGGACAAATAATGTGGTCGAAACTAAGGAAAGAGACATACCTGAGACAATAGTCCTTTGCTAATTCAGACAACTGACACATTGGTTGATCAGCATACTAATGTTTAGCTGTGTTTAATGTAAAGTTGAGCAACACATTGAGTCTATTATGGTACAGAAGAGTCAATGTGTTTCAGTAGCTTGCAGGCTGGGACCAGGATCTGGCAGAGTTGTGTTAGGACAGCATTTTAGTACACTTCCACTTAGGTTGAGTTTGCCTTCTTGAGTTTCCACCATCGTCACTACTCCAGATTGTCCATACTAGGTTCCTCATTCATTTTCAGCCTGGCACCTTATGGCATTTAAATCTATGAGCCCTAATTTAAGAGGAGAAACAAAGCAAGCACATATGTAACAATAAAAGTAAACAAACAAAAATGGTAAGAGATAAAAGTTTTAAGAATATAGATAAATTCTCTCTGAGATAAGAGGAGAGATTACTTTTAGGTTTAGAGAACTGAACATAGTACTTCCTAGGGGAGGGAGGAGTTTTCTAGGCCTCAGACGACAGTGATGAAGGTGGGTAAGGATGTTGCAGAAAAGAATGATAAAGAGAGCAAGCAGGAGATAATCTCTGAAAAGATTTTTAATTTCCCCTTTTCAGATTCTTTATGAGGTCATGACAGTATCTATAAGAGTTCTATAGGAAGACTGCAGATTTTAAAATAAGACCCCTTATAGTATTCCAAATTTGATGTAAAAATAAATAAAGCCATATATATCTATATATCTATATATCTATATATCTATATATCTATATATAGATATATAGATATATTAGGATTCTAGACTAATGGAATGAAAACATAAGGAAAGAAAAAATAAACGAAGGAAGGAAGGAAGGAAGGAAGGGAGGAAGGAAGGGGAGACAGAGAGAGGGAGGAGGAGGAAAACACATGGTGCCCCTTACTATTACCAGCAGATGCAATTACATCTGAACTTCTTGGAAAAACAGGCAGAGATTCTGTGCTTATCTTTCCACCAACATTCTAGAGTTAAACCTGTGTCTGTGATACTTTATTCAGAATAGATAAAGGACAAGTCAAGAACCAATAGAAAGCTGAACTAAGCCTTTATGTTTTATTTTATTATATTCTATTTCAATTTATTCTAACTTATTTATTATTTTTATCTTTATTTTGATGTAGAAGAAAAACTATTAGTAATTTTTATTATCTCTCTGCATATTGGAAATGTTGCAGAGACTTGGCCTAGGTTACATCTTAACAATTAGCTGTAACTGTTTTTCCTCCTATATAGACAGACTTTTGTCTGTCAAATATCCTGTACTTTTATCATTATTTATTTACTTTTATCAGCAAAGAATGCTACACAACCAATAATTCAATTCTTTTATATTTTTAGGCTTTGAAAACAATTTAGTACTCATTTTATCCTGGTGGGGTTTCAGATCTCAGATCAGAAAGACTATACCTCCCAGAAAATGGCAGGGCCAACTTTGTTCAAGACTTTGCAAAACTTCCATTAATTCTGTGGACTCTAATTTTAGGTAGAGGATTTCAAACATGCTGTTTGTTAATAAACGGAATAGCTAGATCTAAACGCATTATGTATAAAAAATATCTAAGAAAACACCTTTCAAGTTGCTTTTTTCTGAATGTATGTATACTAAATTAGTGAATTAATTATTAATTAATTAGATCAAAATTCTTATAGCATTAGACAATTTCTTAGAAAAGAATTAATGTTTATTTTTATTTTTGAGAGAGAGAGAGAGTGAGCATAAGTGGGGGAGGGGAAGAGGGAGAGGGAGACACAATCTGAAGCAGGCTCCAGGCTCCAAGCTGTCAGCACAGAGCCCGATATGAGGCTCGAATCCATGGACCGTGGGATCATGACCTGAGCCAAAGTCAGATGCTCAACCAACTGGGCCACCCAGGCACCCGACCAGTAGGCAAGTTTTAATGGTCTATTCTATACAGTAAAATGGTAAGTGCTAATTGATCACATGGGAGGAAAACATTCTGATAAACTTCAATATTTAACTACATTGCTGTTGGTTTGTAAATTGGCTCCATACGCCGAGCAAGGAGGCATCGAAGAAAGAGGCTACTACGGATAGGTAGCACATTTAATAAGCAAGGGGATTTATGCATGAAACTTGTCTTGGGGGAGGGATGTTTGTCTACTTGTAAGATGAGAAAATTTCTGCACCTGCCCTGGTGGGTTTATAAATCTTAAAAGCTTATACAGAGGCCTTATATGGGTTCAGTCGTATATACTGTTCTGATGATCTCAACATAACATTGCTCTCTCAAGGCAGTGTTTTTAAAAATAGTTCACACTGTGTGAACAACGGGCAGAGCGTACATTCTAACGAAGTGGGAAGGGGGTGATGAGCTTCTGACTGCCCAGGTCCAGCTCGCGGTCAACTGGTAGTCATATCCCCTCAATGACCTCCTTCAAGTTATCACAGTGAATTATCCGTCACTTTTAGTCACAACCCCTGGGAACCTATTCCCTCACCACCACCCACACGAACATAGATATGGTTAAAACACATACACACCACACATACTAACACGTGTCACTGAAAGCACTGACATCTGTACTAATGAAAAATGCTAACAAATTTACAGTTAAGTAATAGTTGTGTACACAAGAAACAGGGCTCTCAGCATTCCTCAGCTAATATCTAAACTAAAAAATAATGATCACTTTAATAACAGAAATCTTAGGGGTGCCTGGGTGGCTCAGTAGGTTAAGCGGCCAACTTCAGTTCAGGCCATGATCTCATGGTTCGTAAGTTCGAGCCCCGCGTCGGGCTCTGTGCTGACAGCTCAGAGCCTGGAACCTGCTTCGGATTCTGTGCCTCCCTCTCTCTCCACCCCTACTCTGCTCACACTCTGTCTCTGTCTCTCAAAAATAAATAAATATTTTAAAAATTAAAAAATAAATAAATTTAATAACAGAAACCTTAGAGTTTTCTACTTTATTTTTATTTTTTTTTTCAACGTTTTTTATTTATTTTTGGGACAGAGAGAGACAGAGCATGAACGGGGGAGGGTCAGAGAGAGAGGGAGACACAGAATCGGAAACAGGCTCCAGGCTCTGAGCCATCAGCCCAGAGCCTGACGCGGGGCTCGAACTCACGGACCGCGAGATCGTGACCTGGCTGAAGTCGGACGCTTAACCGACTGCGCCACCCAGGCGCCCCTACTTTATTAAAAATAAGTATGGAAAGATGAAATGATGTCAAGAGACAAAAATGTCTGTGAAATGTTATCTCCAGCCAAATATGTGTCACTAGGGGAAATTGAAATAAGACAAAGCTTTACATTCTCATTGTTCTTATAGCTTCTTTATTCTGAGATCAGACTAAACGCTATGGAGACATTAGAAGTCATAATCACTGGTATTTTTTCTCTTACAAGCATGGAAAAATAAACATTTTATAGCAGTTCTAGCTTGGCATGGGCTCCTTTTGATGGGGTCTTGTATAAGATCCAGCATGAATACAGATAATGTCTTCTAGACACTGTGTTAAACCCAACCTCAACATCTTGTGAATACAGTCTTCATATTTAGAAAGGAGATTCAAACAGTCAGAGTCAACAGAGGAAAAACCCATTTACTTCCTCCTCTATTCTAATATAAAGAGACAAATAGCTACCTTTATCTAAGGTTCCTATCACAGAGCACCTACATGCTCTGAGAGATTCTTTTTTTGCTGTTGTTGTTTACTTATTTTGAGAGAGAAGGAGAAAGTGAGCACACAAATGGGGGAGGGGCAGGGAGAGAGGGAAAGAGACAGAATCCCAAGCAGGCTCCATGCTGTGAGAGTAGAGTCAACCCAGGACTGGATCTTATGGACCATAACATCACGACCTAAGCTGAAATCAGGAGTCAGACACTCAACCTACTGAGCTACCCAGGCATACCCCACCTCCACTTTTTAAGTTTATTTATTTTGAGAGAGAGAGTGAGAGAGAGAGAGAGAGAGAGAGGAGAGAGGGGCAGAGAGAGAGGGATATATAGAGAGAATCCCAAGCAGGTACTACGCTGTCAGTGTGGTGCCTAATGGGGATGTTGATCTCAGGAACCGTGAGATCATAACCTGAGAAGAAACCAAGAATCTGACGCTTAACTGACTGAGCCACCCAGGCGCTCCTCTGACAGACTCTTTAAGTGAAAGACTGCACCCCGCTCCATTCAAAGCCTTATGTTTGACCATTAGCAAAACACAGAAATTATAACTCAAACTAGAAAAGAATTGCTTGGGATTCTTAGAATTGTTGGAATTCTCCATTTCAATTTTACTTTCAATAATAGACTGTCTCTTCAAACCCACATCATGTAGCCAGGACGTGTAACTGTTCAACTGGTCTACATAATTTGCAGTATATGTCATTCCTGAATCATAAAACTATTACACAATCAAGATTCAGTCAATTAGAGATGGTTACTATTTACTCAAGACTAAAGTAGGTGAGGACGACTTATTTTATGGATGCACTACCGATGCTTTTTTGGCTAATATTTCCATGAGAACAAGTGAACTTATGATTTTCAATAAATTTCCAAATAATTCAAATTATAAGACATTTCATTTAAATATGCTGTTGTGACTGGGTCGTACAAATATTCCAAAAATGAATTTCTTGTTTGTAGTTATATCATAAACCAAATCAGAGGAAATTAATTTATCTGTAGCTCCCTTCTTCCCTTCTTCACTCCCTCCCCTCTTTCCTTCTCTTTCCTTCCTTCACTCTACACATGTTCAGTGTAATTTAAGGTCTAGAATGTTAAATATACACAAATCTAGTGAATTGAACTTGAAAAGCTTTGGTCATAACTTTTACTATTTTGTGTGTGTGTCTTTTTAAGTTAAAGTAAGTAAAACATACTTATTGTAAAATGTCCAAACAATACAGAAGTAACATTCTTCTTTTAATGCCCTTTTAACTTTGCATGTATGTCTTTTCTGGTATTATAAAATGATCTTACCAAATCAAACAGTATTTATTAAACATCTGGATTAAACTCATAATGGTCACTTGACCATGATACATACAAGAAAAAAAAAGAAAAGAATTAGTTTGTTTCTGTCCTCAGAGAGGCAACCATGTAGCACAGTGAAATATATTTGTACTAATAATTAGTCCCTTACCTAAGAAAATATATTGGAGAGTGGTCAATTAAATGGGTTTACATGTCAGAAACATTTGCTACAAAAACAATAGCATGAATTCTAAAAAAAATCAGGGACTTGACCTTTTCCCTGCAGCCCCCATTCCTAATTCCTCTCCAACCATCGGTTCTCTGTCCTGCCACATAGATGCTGGAAAGGCTGCGCAGACAAGGCTGGGAGACTTTGAATAGAACATGGCACTGGCTAGTGTTCAGACCAGAGAGTTAATGTAAGACTTTCCTCCACTGCACAGGAAGAGAGTTTGAGGACTTTTGCCAGAGAACGTTGACGCAAATATAAGAGGGTGGATCCCAGAAAGAGCTTGGCTTCTTGGGATTTGTAAACTCCTGTAGGAAAGGAATGACCACCCCATGGTGGAGAAGCCACTGACATCCCTGCCTTTAGAAGTTGTAGGGAAACATGTCAGGTAGACCGGTGTTGATAGCACTATTGCTTGGAACTGAGACACAGACAAGCCCTTCCTGGTGCCTCAAGTCAAGAGACCTGGGAACTCAAGTCGAGGTTGTCCAACGTTGGCCCAGGGTCACCTTCCTTCCCCCGAAAGGTAGCAAGCATGGCTGATCCTCAAGGAGGCAGTGAAAGAACATTTAAATGTTGCTATGGGGATCCAGCAGCAGGAGAGATGACAATTTAGCAAGAGTTAAAAAGAATCTGTTCTCTGTGGCAAAAATAAACTATTTAAGGTACACATGACAAAACAACAATAGAAACAAAAAAGAACATTACAAAATGAAGATAAAGTGGTTCCATTATAACTCCAAAAAGTCTTTCTGAAGCTAAATGCACAGTATTTTTAAAATATAGAATTAAGTATATAAACAGAATGGAAAGTGCTCAGTTTAAGATCTATTAGTGGCTTGGAATATCAAATTATATATATAATATATAATATCAAATATTATATATATAATATCAAATAATATAAAATATCAAATTATGTACATATATGTGTATGTGTGTGTATATATGTGTGGATATATATAACTTGTAACAAATCCAAAATTTAAAACAAGATAGAAATCATGGAGTAAAAAGCAAAAGACTAAGAAGACAGACATAGGGGACCTCCAATGAATTGGAACTGAACCAGAAATAGAAGGGGGAAAAAACAGGATAAACTGAAGACAGGTTATTCCCAAACAATTGTGGGGGAAAAAATCTAAACTGGAAATGGAACACATTGATTAGAAGGTCTTTTTCATTTCAAAAATGCAAAAACAAACAAACAAAAAAACCAAAGCTCTATGTAGATCCTTATACATTTTCTAAATTTCAATAATTAAAAACAAAACAAAATAACAATTTAAAAATCTTCTAGAGAAAGTCTGAAGGAAAACAAAACAAACAAACAAACAAACAAACAACAAAAACCCAAGAACTATCACCCAGACATCAAACCAAGGTATCATTTACCTGTCAGGGTGGAAGAAAATACAGTACTTATCAAGATTCATGCAATGTATGACCCACACATCCGATGTGAAGAAAATATTTAAGAACGAACTCTAATTATCCAAAATATCATTAGGGACAAAGAGCTCAATACAGGGCAGGATGGAGAATAAATGAGCTATGAAGGAATACTTCCTATGGGACCAGAACATAAATACATGTTAATCCATACGCAATTTCCAGTTTTTAAAAAGCCCAGATATTGGTAATTTCATATGGTTTAGATCATTTCAACACACAGGGGCTGAGGAGTGGGAAGGGAAGATGCGGCAAGTAAAAAATTTTAAAGTTTTATGTTAATGAGGAGGGAGAGACCAATAGGAGGAACAATACAACATTTTTACTAAAAGGGATAGAAGGCATCTGTTTTCAAATGTGTGCTTGCTTTGAATTATCAGAAAAGGAAGTTAGTAAATAAAAGAACAAAGAATATATAGTAACTTGAAAACACAGGCCAAATAAATAGAAAGGAAAACAAACAAACAAACAAAAACTTGAATAGTATATATCAAGTAAGATGGGAAGAATAAGGCTTTTTTTTTTTTTTTACATCAAATGAAAACCTTCTTTTTTTCCTCCCCATTAAAGAACAGTGCGGTTGTGTTAACAAAGAGAAATATAATCTGTGTGCTTGATGAGAATACTTCAAAGTATGCAAAGCCGAAATACAGGGCCGAAGTTCTTTCGCCTCATCTCATCTCTGATGCCTTATCTGATCTCGGAATCTGTCTGACTGTATCCCTGACGGACACCCAATAGGAGCATCATCCCTAACATCCTGAGTCCAATTCCATTTTACTGTCTGGCTGAGAATCACCTCTGGTTAAGGGAAATCAGGATGCGGAGAAGATTCAGGATAGAGACGAGCTTACATGCTGTGCAAATTGAGGTATCTTAAAGACCAATTAAGCAAAGCTTTAATTTTTAGGTTTCTAAAACTGTATGCATCAAAAGGGCCACTAACAATGGTTTCTTCAAAATGTCACATGTATGGTAACTTCAGCTGTCCTTTTATAGCCAAAGACAGAAGAAAGGCAATTTATGAAGAGAGGTATTATTTTGTTTTGCAGGATTTCTCTAATCAATGAGACCATAGGAAAAATTATTTTTGATAGCTCAAAGAACTACAGAGACAGAAATTAAGTAGTTTCAAAAACATGGCATATAAGGACCTTAACAGTGTATGGATGAAGGTTATGGAGTCCACACGAAAAGGGGAAAGAAGCAGAGATGATAGAAAGGTAAGGAAGGGGAAAGCCTGGATCTCATTCTTAGAATTTGCATGGACAATGTCTCCAGTTCTGAAAGGTGTTGGTAAGCTACGAAGTAATGGGATAAAGGGCTACTTTTGACTATGTTCATCTATTTTCCTATGCTCCTTCACCTTAGGGTTCAGGGTACTTATGTTACTCCTTCCAATACATAAAATACTGCATTAGCATTTTAGGGCTACCGTAAGAAATCACCACGAGGTGAATTTAAAACAACAGAAGTGTACTGTCTCACAGTTCTGGGGGCCAGAAGTCCTAAATCAAGGTGTCAGTACGGCCCCGCCCTGACTGAAGCCTTCAGGGGAGACTCTTTTCCATGTCTTTCTCTTAGCTTCAATTGTTGCCCATAATGCTATCTCAGTTGTCACATGGCATTTTCCCTGTATGCTTCTGTATCTCTTCTCTTCTTAAAAGGACACCAGTCATACTGGATTAAGGGTCCACCTTATCTCAGTATGATCTCATCTTACTTAATTACAACTTCAATTAACCTATTTCCAAATAAAGTGATGTTCTGAGGTCCCAGAAATGATATGATTTAGCTGTGTGTGTGTGTGTGTGTGTGTGTGTGTGTGTGTGTGAGAGAGAGAGAGAGAGAGAGAGAGAGAGAGTAAGAGACAGTATCCAACCCCGCACAAGAAATAACAGCTAAATGGTACCAGTTAACCCCAGGCATTTGCTTTTAAATACTAACCTCTTACCATGGAATGAAATACTTTTTTCTACCTGTTAACCTGATTTGGAGTATCAACATTTAGAGAGGTAGAAAGACAAGGGCAGAAAGACTGTCCCAGGTCCTTAAATCACAGCATTTATGCTCAAACCTTCTCTACCTAATTGTTCATTGCTAAGAAGTGTATGTATATGGCCTCAGGCCACCCTCTTAATCAAATCACATAGAGAGCAACCACATCAGAGAATTCACAATGGCCCATAGAATAATTGCTTGACCCCACGGTTGGACAGTCTGTAAGCCGACTTGCAAATTGGCAAGCAGAGCTTAAGTGTCAAAAATGGATAGCGGTTTCATGGTGAATTACATCAGATCACAGAATGTTGTGCCTTCATCAACTGTGACTTACAAAGCTGCAAGGGCAGGGAGAAATGGATATGAATATGACCCCTATATTTTGCACAAAAGTGTCAGTTCAGAAACAAAGACTCTTTTTTCAGGGCATGATCACAATGGACCTGCTGTTCAAAGATGGGTATAGAGATCTTTAAATCCACATAGGATGAGTGATAGACTAAGGTCTACTTAGCTACTTAATAACAGAATCCAAAATATAACAAAAAAGTTTTGGCTTCCACCACCTTGCTGTCAGTCTCCAGTCAGCACTCCACCAACACCAGGAGAGGGGGTGGGGGGGAGGGAAAAATAAAAAAAAACTACATAAAGCTCACCATTGATAAAACGGTTCTTGCATTTTAAAGCTAAATTAAGAAAAATGTTAAAGAAAAAAAAAAAATAAGGGCAAAGGAAGCGTGGGAGGATTGAGCAGGAGTTTGGGACAGACTGAATTAGTTTTGGCAGAAAGACTGTTCCAGGACTCCGGTGACAGTAACTACTAACAAATGCTTTGAGTTCCTTGTTAAACAAATGCTTATTTGGTTGGTACATTTGCAGTTGGACTAAAAAAAACAAAAAAAACAAAAAAACTGCTCTCCAGTTGGCTGGATGTTTAACAAGCTTCTCTTTGGGAGTTCAGCATCTGTCAGGTGAATCAGAACAAGGGTTCCACTTATATGGAGCAGGAGAAAAATTATGTCTAATGAACTGCTAATACCAAGTACTTAGCGAGTATCTCCAAGGCGTGTTCAAATCAGGCCTAAGTTAAAAGGCTAATATGAGTGTTTGATGATCTGGGAAAACTATTCACAAAGAAAAACCAGATTGAAATTTTTATCAGCAAAAGCAACTGTTGACAATGTATTATATGAGGAATCTAATGCCACGTGCCTTACCTGTTTTGTTATTTTATCCTCACGTTGATTCTGGCCTGACTGATTTCTTTCCATTTTACAGATGAGGAAACACGCTCTGTGAAATCAAGAAACGTGCCCGTGGTTATATCACCAGCGTGTTGCAGAATTGGAATTAGAAACCACCTGACTTCAGAGCTTTGGTGCCTACTCCATTCTAACATCTCCCCAGAAAATGATGCAGCTAGAAAAAAGATTTCGAGAAAGTATTCAGTCCTATCTACACACGAGGCCATTTCAGAACCATGTGTTAAAGTCATCGTACAAAAGTCACCCAACAATGTCAGGACTAAATATTGGTATCCTGGCTTCCTCAGAGGAGCCACATGTCATTTTGTGATACTATTTAATATGGAACATATGAAGAGATTTCAATATTTTCATGTAGACCCAGAAGTGAATCATTATGGAGACGGCTGGTTCCTGGAATAGAAGAGTTGATAACAAAATGCAGACAGTCACTTTACGTCCAACTAGTGTGGATCAAGCATCCTTTCTCACATGTGACTTGGTTACAGAATATACAAGGGAGCAAGTGATGTCTGCTTTACGCATCATTCTCTCTCACTGGCTTTCAAAACAATATTTGTTATTTTGGACCTCAGCACAGAGAGCTGACCCAATTACACTCCTCAGTCCTTTGGCCTTCGTCATCTACAATCTTTATAAACAAATCCATGTTTTTTCCACTTATCATCTGCACTCACCTCTGTTGTTTCACATAAGTTCTTTCATATTGCAGCATATTAGGACATGTTTTTTTTATGTGTATGTTTTTAATACAGCTGATCCTTGAACAACAGCAGTTTGAACCACACATGTCCACTTATACACAGATTATTTTTTTGACAAATACTGTAAATGTATTTTCTCTTTTTAAGATTTTCCTAATGACATTTCTTTTGTCTAGTTTACCTTATTCTCATAATACACATAACATACCAAGTATGTGTTAATCAACCATTTATGTTGTCAGTAAAGCTTCCAGTCACCAATAGGCTATTAGTAGTTAAGTAATCGGGGAGTCAAAAGTCATATGTGAATTTTCAACGAACCCCTCCCTCTACCTTGTTCAAGGGTCAACGGTATACATAAATAAAACTGTGGCTCAAAATGTATTCTCTTTCCTACTTTTCTCACTCAACGTTTAATTGTAAAGGATTTCAAACGATACATAGAGCAAAGTTGTTAAGAATTTTACACTGAGCATCCTTACACCTGTTATTTAGACTCAGCCATTAGTACTTTCTGTCCATCTATTCATTCTTCTATCCATCCATTAAACTATCATATGTTGAGATCATTTCAAAGTCCATTGCGGATATCAAAACATTTCTGTCTAAATGTATCAATATGCATGGTTATTAGCTACAGAGCTGAGAAGAATAGAGGAGAACATTTCCTTACAGGGAAATAGGGAGCCCTCATCCCCGTGCTGTGCATGTGATCTTGTTTGGAAATACCTTCTTCTGTTCTGGGCTCACCTTTCTTTGTTCTGCTTAGGTGTGTGCATCATATGACACCTGTCCAACTCGCTGCTTTATCTGCTCCTGGCAGGGCAGGAACATGATCCTTCACATGCAGTAGAAGAGTATGTGAAGACCATCTCCCTGCTGTGGCTGTGGGATGAGACCCACTGGCCATCAGTGACCTCTGCTCACCCCTGACACTGATCATACTTTATCTTGCTCTATGTGAGTAAAGCATTATTCCATCCAGTGCCCTGCGTGAGTCGTACCTTCCTTGACATCCCTGACACCTGTGAACCATGCATGCAGTGGGTTGCCATCCTGGAACTGCTGCTCCTGGTGGCAGGCGACAAGTGTCACTTACTTGACATTTCCCTTACCCCGTGCTTTTCTCAACGATTTGCAGACTCGTGCACTTTCCTTTAACTTCTGGTATCCCCAGGATTAAGTCAGAGGGGGTCATACTAGCCCGTGGTTAATTTCCACCTTGTTAAGAACTCAATCAATCAAAAATAAAAGGTGTTTTATTTGTTTTTCAGACATGATAACGATTACATAACTTTTTGCCCATTTTATGACTAATTTTGGAAACTTCGTTGACATTTTATCTAAAATTACATATATTTCTCTTAAAAGTAGAACAATATCCCAGGGGCGCCTGGGTGGCTCAGTCAGTTAAGCGCCCGACTTTGGATTTCAGCTCAGGTCATGATCTCATGGTAAGTTCAAGCCCTGCTTAGGGTTCTCCCCTCCGCCCTCTTTTGCTCCTCCCCCACTCACATTCTATCTCTCTCTCAAAATAAATAAACACTTAAAAAACAGAATAATATCCAATTGCATAAATGTACCATGGCTAATTTAATTATATCCATACTTTTTGAATCGGAACTGCTTGATTTTTTTTTCTTACTTTTATAAATGACACTGCAACAAAGTTTTTTGTTTGTTTGTTTGTTTTGTTTTGTTTTTTATCCGCATGTTACTAGCTTCCTGTTTAACAAAGTACCACAACCTCGTTGGCTGAAAACGATAGACATTTATCCTCTCACTGTTCTGGGGGTCAGGGATCCCAAACCAGTATCACTGGGCCAGAACGGAGGTGCTGGCAGAGAAGACCTCCATCTGAAGGTTCCGAGAGAGGATCCATACCTTCCCTCTCCCAGCTGGTGCTGTCTGCCAGCCAGCATTCCCGGGGAATTGTCACATCACTGGTTTTCACGGCGAACACCTTTGAATCTCTCCCTGCCCTGACGCCGCATCACTTCCGGGTGTGCGTGCGTGTGCATGCACGTACGTACGTGCGTGCGTGTGTGTCTCCCTCTGCCGCCCTCTCAGAAAGACGCTTACGAGCAGGCGTAGGACCTGCTGGATATTCCCAGATAATCCCCCGATCTCATGAGCCCTTGCTCACAGCTGCAAAATCTTTACCACGTAAAGCAATGATTACGAGTTGCTGCCATTGGGACGTGATATCTTTGGGGGGTCACGATTCAGGCTTTGACACAGTATTTATAGTTTTACTTCTAATTTCTTCTCAGAATTAGCACAACCTGATCAATGGGGGTGAAGCTTTAAGGCCCTGATATATTTTCTCATCGTATTTTTCAAAGTCAGAGCTCTGATTTGCAGCCACTGTGACAATATAGGAGAGTATCGCTTTCACTGACGAGCTGCTTGCATTTTGAATTCGTATTTCAAGCGAGAAATAGGATATAAACTGTGTCTTCTTGACTATTACGAAGGAGAAATATTTTTCTGTTTCCTCCCTGGTTAATTTTCTGCATTTTCAGTCTTTCGTGTGTGGTCAACTCTTTTTCCTCAGTATGTGGTGCCGTTTTTAAAATTGATTATTATTGACAGAACATTTTCATTTCACATGGACTGAGCCAGGCTTTTATCCTTTCTTGGGGCTTCTCCCTTCTAAACTTAGAAGTGCCTCTTTTCTCCAGAGAGCAGGGGCATAGAATGTCAATGCTATTGCCTTTTAAAAAATACATTATATTTAAAGTGAACAATGAAAATGGACCTAACAGAAGATGAAAATCACATACTAGCCTCATTCACAAATTCTGTGAATAAAACTATAAGGAAAAATATTGACCAAGTTTGTTAAAGTATAAAGACAGAATCTCTTTTCTGAGCCCTTGACTTTGTAACTGAAGTCTGTATTTTATGGAAATATTTTTTAATGGAGATTGGAAATTTTTCCATTGGAAATTGACGTGATGATATAAATCATAATTGCCATCTATAATGTATTAGTCCCAAATTAATTTCTATACACATTTGCTGAATCCTTGTGTTATATATATATATGTATATGTATATGTATATGTGTATATATATGTATATGTATACATACATATACATATATGTAATGTATATATACATTATATACATATATATGTATGTAATATATATGTATATGTATGTATATGTAATATGTAATATATGTGTATGTATATATGTATATATAATATGTATTTATATATTATATATACATATATACATGTACATATACATATACATATACATATATATTATATACACATATATAATATGTATATATCACATATATAATATGAAATATATATGTAATATATATTATTATATATATTATATATTATATATATAATACATATATATGTAATATATGTATACATATATATGTATATATACATATACATATATGTAATGCATATATATACATACATATATAAAACAAGGATTCAGCAAATCCTTGTTACATATCCAGCAAATATTCAGCAAATATATATATATACATATATATACATACATATATATACATATATATACACTTATATATACATAACAAGGATTCAACAAATGTGTATAGAAATTAATATGTATATATATATGCATGCTTTGGACTGAATTACATCCCCCCCCCAAATTCACATGTTGGAACCCTAACCCCCAACATGTCTATATTTGGAGATAGAGCCTTTAAGGAGTCAATGAAGGTTACATGCAGTCATAGAGTCGGGGCTCTGATTCAATAGGACTCATAAGAAAAGGCAGAGACACCAAAGATGTCTTCGTCTCTGCATGCACAGAGGGAATACCATGCAGGACACGGTGGAAAGGTGACCATCTCAAGCCAGGAAGAGAAGCCTCACTGCCACCGACGCTGCTGGCACCTTGACCTTGGACTTCCAGCTTCCAGAACTGGAGAAATAAATTGTCGTGTAAGCCACTCAGTCTGCAGTATTTTGTTCTGGTAGCCCGAGCAGATTAATATGCTGTAAATGGTATAAATAATAAGACTATATTTAAATAACCTCACCTGAATTTTAGGACCTTTCAGTTCTTCTGGGGCTGCCACTAAGCAAAACCTAAAACATGGTTTATTTCCCTCTGTATGTGTACTTACGTGTTCTGAGTGCATGTGTGTCTGCTTCTCTTCACCTTTCTTAATCAACTCTCTAGCCAAGTGCTTGCCCATTTTATTTATACCTAAAGCTTGTCTTAAATGAAAAGGACACCCCTGGCTCTGAAGAAGAAAGAGTAAAGTTAGTTTATTTTGATAAGTTAAAAAAGAAATATGTTCCCAAGATATTTGAGAAAAATTTTTTTTTTGGGGGGGAAACCCCAACAAACTACAGCTTTAACATTCTGCTTACTTTAGGCATTTCCTTAATGTCCCCTGTCTGCGATGAAAGGCGTTTGACTCAAAAATCAGTTCTTTAAAATCTTTTCCCTCACTTCTTCAATAATGTCTATTTTCTCATTTTCCACTGTGGTGTTATTGGATTTGTAACAGCAGTTCTGCATAGTATCATTTACCTGTAAGCTAAACCAGCAAATTCAAAGAGTTTCAAATTATGAAATCTGATTTAGTAGCTTTATGCTAAAATGAGAATCAGATGGAAAATAAAAATGTGCCGAGATGCACCGGTAGGTATCATTTCCTTATAAGCAGAAATTTCATTGCTGAAGTAAGAATGCCTAAATTGTGATAGTGTCAATCATAGGCTCTAAGATTACAAGGGAATTGTTTAAAATTCCATTTTATAGAGAAGAATATTAAGATTTAGAGAGACATGCCGTAATAGAAAGAGCACAAGTAATGAATCACAAGTTATGAACTGGCTTTATGGGCCAGTTACACCAATTATAATGAAAGGATCTTAGACAATGCCCTTAAGTTTCTGAGCCTTCGTTTCCTCTGATTATGAAGGTGATTTGTTAGAAAATATATATGCTGTATTATACTGGGTAATGAATAGCTTGTGTGGAAAACAGAAACAACTCTAGGTATTTCCATTAAGCAGAGATTATAGTACAAAGAATTAGAGGGTTATAAAACTGTTGGGTGAGTGGAGACAGTAAAGGTCTGGGAAATTGCTGCTGCCTTTCCAGAAATCACTGTCAACCCCAAACAAGGCTCTCGGCACCAAATGGGTCGATTCACATTCTGATGCCTGGAATCTGTTGGCAAAAATCTCCTGCCTGCCATCTTCCAAAGCTTTGACACCTCTGAGCTGAAGCCAAGGTGACTGTCCATTCTTCTCATCCTATCGAATCTTTAACAAGAGTTTTCCATTTGCAGGGCATAAACTGGAACCCTGCCTCTGAGACAGTCTGGAGAATGGAGTTTCTGGGCTTCCAGCTCCTGCTATGGAGGTGATAGTAATGATCAGTGTGGGAACGGGTTTCAGGTTCCAACAGACAATTGATAAAATAGACTGTCCATTTCGAAGACACTCAGAACATCCAATCTGCCCACCAGTTTTGTCTGCTTTACCTACATAATGCAATTCAAATCCATTTCAATTTGATCTCTGTACTCTGCAGCTGCCAGTAATTCAAGATAACATTGCTTCTCATGTGAAGTATTATAACATTTATCTTGTTTTCCTCTTCCCGCATTGCCCTCTGTATTACCCATGATAAGTCTGGTTATGCCGTGGTTACAAACAATTCCAAAATGGCAGTGGCTTAACCCAACTAGTATTCCTTTCATGCTCCTGTTATATGCTTCTTATGGACTTTCAAGGGACTCTGTTGTGTATCATCATTTAGGGGCCCAGGCTGACTGAGACTCCACCATCGTACAGAGCAGCATCTGGAATATTCAGCCTCCTCCACGGCTGTGGCACAAAAGGTAAAGGGCTGGAGCACTGTTGATGGGGGTTTGATGACTAAGCCGACCAGTGACATGGCCCCACTCACCTCCAAGAAATATGAAACATGGACTATTTGGTTGAAACTAATGTTTATACCACACTTCCTATAGTCAGCTTTCTATATTTCATCCAGATGAATAGTTACAGAACATAAGTCAGATCATATCATTCTTTCTGCTTAAAAACATTCAGGTGTTCCAGTTGGCACATAAAATAGAACTAATACCTTTTATTATGTTCTACCAGACACTACAGGATCTGCATTAGCATTTTTAAAATTTCTTAATGTTTGTTTATTTTTAAGAGAGAGAGAGAATGACAGCAGAGGAGGGGCGGAGAAAGAGACACAGAATCCAAAGCAGGTTCCAGGTTCTGAGCTGCTATGCCGGCTAAACAAAAACATTTGTTTTGTTTAATGTTCTTTAAACACATCAAGATATTTCCTGACCTAGGGCTTTGCAACAGCTATTCCTTCTGAGTAGAACTGCTTTTAGTGAGGTTTTTGCACGACTAGTTCATTCTCATTGTTCAGGACTCTACTTAAATGTCAACCTCCACATTTTATTCTCCAGTATAAGAGCTTTATATCACTGTTCACAATCTGTAAATTGTTTACAAGTTTACTGTTTGACTCTAACCCTTTCAAAAGAAACTTCATGAGGGCAAGGACCATTTCAGTCTTATTTTAGCCTTTCTCCAACTCATAGAATAAGCATCTGACCTAAAATAGTCACCCCATTAATATATGTTGAGTAAAAAAACAGATCAGTTAATTGTATCTATCATTATTGACCAAAGTGGTTAAAAAGGGATTAATACAAGTTGGGGTGCTATATCAGACATGGGTTAATTTGAGAATTTCTCTTTATTTCTTTCTTTAAGAGTTAGGCAACTTCAAAAATTCTACATATTTTCTTATTAATTAAAGAGTACTATCTGATGACAAATTTTGTCTATCTTACACACACACACACACACGCACACACACACACACAGGGGCATCCATCTAGTTAGAAATCAGTATGGTAACCTACAGTGAATAGGAAAAAAAATCAGCTAAACAATCCAAACGCATTTTGCCTCAAAACACAAATTTTCTTATTTAGCCATTAGCTACTATCTGTTGATAACAATGATGTCTTGTCTTTCTAAAATAAAAGCTATTTTTTTCCCTTCTTCATATACATACTCATACTGGCATAACATTTAGCCATTGGGGTGCTAATGTTATTAAAGAAACATCTGGAAAATCATGACAGGTAACATTTGCATGGGTTACAACCAAGCCAGTCATCCTTAGAATTTTATTAATGAAATGAGGTTTTGTGGTAGAAAACAACGAGCACATACTTGTACTCAGGAAAACCTAAATTCCAAGCAGGGCTCTGCCTCTCTTAGCTGTGTGATATTATGCAAGTTACTTTGGGGCTCTGGATTTATGTCTATGTTATTTTTTAGTATTAGGAAGAGTTCTGAAACATTCTTGAGTAGGTATTTGCTTGTGTCTCAAGAAATATTAATTGCTTCACTCAAATATGGATCAGAAAAAAAATACAATAATTAATTCTGATAGAAGTAAAGAGAAAGTGCATCAAGAACTATCATTCCTCCAAGTGTTTCAAAATGATGGTATTTTTACTTCAAAACAAATTTGAGAGGAAAAAAAAAGAGCTGGAAACTTCAAATTATAAAAAAGAACAGATGATCCCAGCATGGAGTGTATGAAGTCCAGGGCAACCTAGGGGCACCTCAAGATATAATGAACAAAACAAAGCAAGTATTACAAGTTCATTTGATCCTGAGACTCCATGACTTTGGAAGAGAGTAAACTTTTAATATAAAAGTGAGATATATTAACACACTTCAAGAAAATCTTTAAAATATTTTATAAGTGTACCTATGGATAAGGGAAGAAAATAGGATTCAGAAGACATAATTAAGAATTGGAATTAATTTACAGATTGGTTTATTTATCTTAATTTATTAAAGACTTAATTCCTCAAAATGTTAGGATAAGAGAGAATACTAATTCAAAAATGTGTGTTGAGTATAGATACTAAAAATATACAAGGATATATTTTTGATTGTTATACTTAGGATCTACTTTTAGAGAGACTTTGAAATGAAATACATATACAAATTTTCCCCCAAATCAGTTAATAGGTGGGTCAATTAAAATAATACAAAATTAAGAGATGAGTTAAAGCACATGAGTAGCTTTTCAGTGCCATTTAAATTGATTTGATTACATGCCAACAAAATATCAATGTGGTTGAATTATTAGCTGCTTACTCATGTCTGATTTGGTCTAGTTGTAATTTAAGAAGCAAAATGCCTTCCTTAGAGAGAGTTCTATGTATTAAGGTTTAAGTGATGGAGTTGAAGCTGCTTTTCCCAAACAATGGGTTGGAAGGTCACCTCAACAGCAACAGAAAAGTTTTCCATGATCAAATGAGTTTGAGAAATGCTGTGTTGAAGAAAATTAAGCATGATATTTGTTGAAACTTTGATCAGTTTTTGTCTATTAATTTTTTTTTTTACATATTTTACTAGAGACCCTGATCTCAGAGGACGGTATAGTATGAAGTGTTTTCCAAACTGATTTTTCCATGGAAAATATGAGATCAAGTATAAACACATATTCTACAGAATGTAATCCATGAGACAGACATTTTCCGAAAGCTTAGTGGATCATAAAACCATTTGGTGGAACTCAGAGTTTATCTGTTCCTTTTCCAGCTGTGAGAAAACTATAGATAAGCCCCTGGAAAGCTTTGAAGATGTCTATAAGAGAAAACATCTAGGAAATTTAGGTAAATAGCATTGCTTACCAAAGGGAGGCGAGATGGGGGTGAGTCATCGTCAACTGCTTTAACTTTAAGGTATAAGGGCATCCAGACAACGGCTTGGCAGACAAGTTCAGCAGAATCTCTAAAACCCTTTTACTTTGATGTTGCAGCCAGTTCAATGACCAAGCACATGCACAGCCCGCCCAGACTAATTTCACAATCTCTAGAGAGAACCAAGCTCCTTTTTCTCTCATGGATTTTTAAAACATTTGTCCTTTTACAAATCCTTTCTTTTCCTTTAGTCTATCGACATCGTATGCTCCCAATAAGACCCCACCCAGACGCTGCCTCCACCATTAGACCAGCAGGAGACCTTTCTTGACCACTCCAACCTCATCATTACATCATTTAATTTAAGTTGCATCCATTTTTTTTCTCTCTCATCATACCTATCTTTTTATGTCAAATAATAGACACCAACATGTAAGTACATATTTATTTCTGTGTTTATTTGTGTAATTTCTCTCCTTCCATGGGGTTCTACACTCTATGAGACCAGAACAAGAATGTCTGCACTGTCCACTACTCTACCTAGGCACCGTGCTGGACACAAGGACAGGACACACTTATCTGTGATGGATAGATTAATATGGGTACAGTGCAATGGGACAATGCTGAAGTTCACTGAGAGACCCAGTTTCAACTTCCGGCTCTGTCATTTATTGGCTTTATCTCCTCCCCAGGTCCCTTTCCTTGTCTACAGAATAGTGTTAGTATTACTAACCTCATAAGGACTTGGTAAGAACTAAAGGAGATAATGTGAAACTTTTCAGCAGTTGTTTGGCAATAAATAACTATTTGATTAACCACTGGTTTTCCTTTTTTTTTTTTATTAACAATTTTGTAACATATATTGCCCTGTCACATAACACACAATATAACTGTATCACTGTGTTAGGAAAAAATAAAATTACAGAAAAGACCTATTCAAAACAATCCATAGTAACTAGAAGTCTGGAACATATTTTCATTTTTCATGTATTCAATGTTCTTATTGGTAATTAGGTTCTCATGCCAGGTTGAGAAAATCTATTTTACAAAATATTTTCGATTAGCTTTCATCAATCAAATGTAGTACCCCACTCAGGCTCACTGAAAAGTGCATGCAACCCCTTCAAGGATCTCAAATGAGTTTTAATCTCCTCCCCAGACTCCCATTGAATTGGTGCAGCTAAGCTTACTTAGGTATGGGAGGAAAACAAACTAATTTTATTTTAATTACAACCAATACTTTTGGAGCCTAGAGCTTGGGGAAGCAAATGCACACAAAATCATTAGCTTATATTGATGCAAGAAGAACGGTAGCCTTCAATTCCCTCTCAGGTGTCTTTATTCTAAAAGATGATGCTCAATTTGTGATCGATGGAATTGGATGCCAAAACTCCTGGCAGAGAAAAAGTCTCAGGCGTTTTGGGGAAGAAATCTTGAGACCCACCAGCTCTGCTTGGGGATCTGTGCACATCATTGTTAAGTCAACGTGAAGTTCCCATCCATTGTTAACATCATTGTTAAATCAGCAACACTCTTAAACTCTTCGTGCTTTATTCAATTAGTCCTTCTTTTAATAAATACTTATTGAGAATGTATTACTTGATAAAACCTTGGGTGAAAGAAATATAGTCCACAAGCTAAAATTGTTATTAGCTATGGAAATAGAACTAATTGAGCACAAAAGTTCTGGGAGAAAAGAAGAGGTAAAGCTAAACCAACAAGAAGAAACAAGGTCTCATACCTACTTTTCCAGTCTGAGTCCCCTTTGCCATGATACTTAGCACAATGTTATAAACACTAAACACATGGGAAATGCTTGATGAATAAATCAATACGTTCGAAGGGACCTAAAATTCAGCAAGATAAGTACTTAGAAACTTATCAAAAATCACAATAGAAACAATTTCTTTTTTAATGTAGCCAACTTCATTAATATACCTATTCACCAACACCTATTTTTATTCAGCTAACATCATGGAACATTAACCACGAACCAGGTAAGATCTTTGATAAAAATTTTCACAGGGGTGCTTGGGTGGCTCAGTCAGTTAAGAGTCTGACTTGTGGTTTCAGCTCAGGTCATGATCTCATGGCTTGCGAGTTCGAGCTCTGCATCAGGCTCTGTGCTGACAGTGTGGAGCCTGCTTTGTATTCTCTCTTTCTCTCTCTCTGCCCCTCCACCACTCATTCCCTATCTCTCTCAAAAAGACAAATAAATAAACTTGAAAAAAATTTTCACAATAAATATACGAACATCACGTAATGAGGAGGTGCTATCCAAGGGGGTAGCAACATATGATGAGGGAGTAGTAACACCATATAATGAGATGAGACTGAAGGTAAACCCACCTAAAATCATGAGGTAGTAAATATTGGGATAAGAATTCAAATTGAATCCTTTGGTTCAATGCCACTTCATACTTTGCAACATTCTATACTGGGTATCAGATACAGAAGGAAGTCTGGGAAAGGGGGCCATATTTTAAACTTTGGACAGAAAAGAAGGTATAATAAAGCAAGCAGAGGAAGGTGGCTCTTTTCCAAGAAGACTTGAGAGATTCAGCTAATCATTTAAAGTCTTTATACATGTCCTGCCCTCACAAGCCTCTTGGAATCCCCTGGAATACTTCTTGCCACATCCTGAGAGATACATAGTCTGTGGTAGAAATTTATCTCATTCAAATGCTAGAAACAAAAAGAGCACATAGTGAAAGGATTAGATAAGGTTAGCTGGTATACTTTCACTCAGAGCTGCAGTAATGAGCATATTCTTAAAAAGAAAAATTAAAAAGAAAGAGTGGGTGAAAAATTAGGGTGGGAAAGCATAGTAGGATGAAGCTGTAATGTCCTGAGGGGTACTTTCCAATATGGGGATGAAGCTACCATCATATATGTTCAGTAGCAAAATAGTTATTATTCTCCTCACTAGTATTTTTAAGCCACACAGAAAATAGTCAATTGTGAGTTGCTTTCAAGTACTATCATTACTCAAAGAAAAGAAGTAACTTTGGGTGTTTGTTTTAAAGTCCACTTATTAGAATTAGAATACTGATAGTTTTGATTGGTTTGGATTTAATTTTTTTTTTTAGTGTTTATCTTTGATAGAGAGAGAGAGACAGATCATGAGCAGGGGAGGGGCAGAGAGAGAGGGAGACACAAAATCCTAAACATGCTCCAGGCTCTGAGTTATCAACATAGAGCTGGATGCGGGGCTTGAACTTACAAACCACAATATGACCTGAGCCAAGGTTGGAGGCTTAACTGACTGAACCACCCAGGCGCCCCTAACCCATTTTTTTTAATGTTCTATAAGAATTATTTAGTACCTTTCTGAAATGAAAAAAAAATCATTAAATTCAGTGCACCAAGAAAATAATTGTTTTAAAATACATATTTGATATTTAATTTAATATATATATATGTGTGTGTGTGTGTGTGTGTGTGTGTATATATATATATATATATATACACACTTTTTATTTATTTTGAGAGAGACAGAGCACATGAGCAGGGTAGGGGCAGAAAGAGAGGGAAAGTTCCAAGCAGGGTCCATGTGGTCAGTGCAGAGCCAAATGTGGGGCTCAAACTCATGAAACTGTGAGATCATGACCTGAGCCAAAATTAAGACTTGGTTGCTTAACTGACTGACTCACCCAGGCACTCCTAACTTAATATTTAATTTAATTCAATGCATATTGATAAATTTAATTGATTTAAAAACAAATACTACTGATCATGACATGAATAAGATTAGATATATATTCCATCTTTTAAATGTTACAAAGCAATCATTTTCTGTACTTGTAGATTCCATATGCACATTTGCAAATGAAAAGGACATTGACTAAAGAACTTATTTCTTCATGTGCACCATACCATTTGGGAATATGTGTGTAGAGAAGTTGAATTACCTTATTAAGCCTAACATTTTAGAATTTACAATGCCTTGATGTACATTATTCTCATGAGACCTGTGTAGGGAAAGATTCAAATAAATCACCTATTGAAGGGATTACTTAAAAGGCCACATCTTCTGTGACCATGGTGATGACTAACAGTGCCTTGAAGTAAATCTTCCAATGCAGTTAATATCACTGGTACTAGTGTGGATGCAAAGTTAATGTCCTGTAGTTTGGCTGTGGGAATTTTGGACAAGTTTGCTTGAGATCCCTAACTTATAGATAGCTTATTTTGATTCAGAGCTCAGGACATTCTAAGAGACAGGGCATTATCTCTTGCTTCCCAGGATACAAAATTGGAGTCAAGCAGGATAAACTTGACCAAGACTCAGTGAGAGTATCCTAAAATAAAATATGCTGAATAAAGAAAACTGAGCCAGTAACCCAGACTCAAACAATGACCTAAGGGGCTAAGGTGGAGAATAGGGCTGGCATCCAGCACAGCTGGGCTAAGAAGCTCCCTCGATCCAGACATCAGGTCAAGATGTTGTATTTTGAGGAAGAATAGGGATGAGAAATAACAAAGTGAGGAAGAAAGAGAGACGGAGAGAGATTCCGAGCCTGTGTGTGTGGCCCAGCAGTGGCACTCAAGACTTGGCACCCCAAAAGGCTGGACAATGTTCAAGGGACGAGACACTATGAGTCTTCAATATTGACTCTCTGTGATCGTCAGAAACAATGGAGATGTGTCCACACCCTGCTTTCTTGTCTGCCTGGCCTCCGAAGTAACTCTGACCAAGTAAATCCCCAGTGTTCTTAAAGAGTTAAAGGAAGTGTAGAGCATTTCAAAAGGGCAGTATTCGATTTTTGGCTTCAAAGGTATGAGGGGGCTTTAGCAATTACATAGAAAACTATGCTACCATATTCATATCTTGATTTTATGGAGCAATTCATGAAAGTAAGCAAAAGTGTAGTGAGTGTGAGGAGTTTGATCACATATGTTTAAACCATCTTAATTACTTTCCAGGGGCAGAAAAGAAGTCATAAAAAATTAAGTGATTTGTTTGGGATCACAAGTGACAAAAATGGTTCAGTGCTTTTTCTATTTTCCTAAGCGATTTCAAAAATTAGAATAAAAAAACAAACTTTATTTTATTTTTATTTTTAGAGAGACAGAGAGTGCAGAGGAGAGGGGCAGACGGAGAGAAAGAGAGAATCCCAGCAGATTCCACTCTCAGTGCAGAGACTGATGCGGGGCTTGACCCCACAGCCCTGGGATCATGACCTGACCTGAAATCAGAGTCGGATACTCAACTGACTGAGCCATCCAGGCACCCCAACTTTTTTTTCCCCAGAGGGAAAGAATACATGGGTAAAAGTGAAACTTCATAATTGATAACTTTCTCCCAAGTCTTTTTTTAAAAAAAATTTTTTTTTTCAACGTTTTTTATTTATTTTTGGGACAGAGAGAGACAGAGCATGAACGGGGGAGGGGCAGAGAGAGAGGGAGACACAGAATCGGAAACAGGCTCCAGGCTCCGAGCCATCAGCCCAGAGCCTGACGCGGGGCTCGAACTCACGGACCGCGAGATCGTGACCTGGCTGAAGCCGGACGCTTAACCGACTGCGCCACCCAGGCGCCCCTCCCAAGTCTTATTAGTACAACTGAGGAATTACCTTTTACAAAGTACCTAAGGTGATTTTCTTGAAAACATTGCTATGCATAAATATGCAAAAATCACTAAAAGTAGATTATTCTAACTTGAAAATTTAGACTTATATAATAGCTACATTAACTCACTGAATAAATATTGATTGAAAACCTATGCATAGCAAGAGTAACTGGATTATTTAATTGGTTACTAGCTGTGGAGGAGCTATTATTTTTTCTTATAAAAGTATTCATTGTAGTATCTTAGAAAAAAATGAGTCAATTAATGCCTTTAAAATTGGATTTGTTATATAATGATACAATTTGCTCTCAAAATTTCATGATCATGACTAGTCTATTAGGCAAGGTACTAACTCACTTGAGTGTTAATTTAATTTAATCTATCCAACAAGAGAGGGGTCATTTCAAATTCTGGCTGTTGTTCCATAAATCATATTTCTTGAAACAGTCTAGAATTTTTCTCAAGATATTTCTATGCATTGACCATAATAATCATTAAAGTATTTTCAAACCTCATTTTGCATGAGCATTAATGAACTTAGAATAAAATGGCCCCGGTTATTGACCATTTAATCAATTACTCTAAATCAATAAATATAGTAATTGGGCAATTCATTGAAATGATACTTAGAAAATTACAATAATTAAAAAAGAGTTCCTTGCCAATATTCATCATTTCAGAGTGAATGGCAGGGTTACTTATTTTCATTTTAACTCATCTATTATAACTATTTAAAAGGAAAGTACAAAAATAATTTTATGTGTAGGAGGTAGGCCTTTTACTTCGTAAAAAGAACTATTTTGCTTTCATACTTACAATGAAATGAAATGGTCAACATTTTTTTTTTTAATCCAAAAACTGAGGTCAGGTTAAAATATTTACGAAGTAGGTGGATATGTATTTCATTTACTGCAAGCCTGTGCTTCTAACGATATTGCTGGCTCAGAAAGCATAGTCTAAAAAGAATGGAAATTGCTGTTAGTTGTTTTTTTTTTTAAATTATACAGCTTTGACCTATCTTGATGGACTTGAAGGGATGGTGATGAAAACTGTAATCTTAATAAATCTCCCACAGCTAGAAGTTTAAAACTCATACTGTTTCAAATTAGTGAGGACAGCAATATTTATTTGCTGCTGAATAACAGTCAGCATGGCATTTCAGCAGGAAACACTTTATAAGACTTAAACTTATGAGTAGCAAAGTTGAAAACTCATGTTAAAGTAAAGGAACAGAAACTAAATACACCCAGTGATTCATTCTAAATCAAAAA
This sequence comes from Panthera uncia, assembly GCF_023721935.1. NCBI lineage: Eukaryota > Metazoa > Chordata > Mammalia > Carnivora > Felidae > Panthera > Panthera uncia. Next base: position 16,797,726 of record NW_026057582.1, read on the forward strand.
AGAAACAAACCAAACATTATTGTTTTCTTCTCTTTGTCTTTCCTCACTACCATTGGCTTCTTTTACAAATAATAGCAAAGAATTCTGGCATTAATAGAGCACTGTATAATGTTCAAAGAGCTTTAAGATGCATCATTTCATTGGACTAGCATAGGATTAGTTACAAAAATAAGTAAATGCTATCGCCAACTTATAGAAGAGGTAATACATCCAGTTGTCCAAAATGGTATCATATTTTCTTATGTGAGATGTGATGAAAAGGGGTGTCAGATGAAGTTGACAGATGACTGGGTCTTTATCAACATATCATTTTGGTAGTGAACATGGAATCTACCACAAGGTCAATTGGCCATAGTACTTGTGTAGTCAACAGGAGGGCAGAATGGTTAGATAGAACCTAGGGAGAAATAAAACCATCAAGTGGTCTCTCCTCCTGCATTTACCCTCCATATTTATCCCCTTACCACGACAGAAAATCCTCTTGGTTTGCCTCTAATCTCATGGCTCCTGTCTCATTCTCTTTGATTCAGTATCATTTCTTTTCCGATTTGGGAGCACCCCCAAATCAATATTCTGGTTTTTCCCCAACTACACCTATACCCTTTGTGACTTTATTGAAGCCATGGATTTGAACATCATCATTGCTATACAGATGACTCTTAAATTTATAGCTGAAGGCCATCTTTCTCCTGAACTCCGGATTCATATAGAAGTGTAAATCTTTGATACACCTCAAACTTACCATGTCAACACTGAACTCTAGATTTTCTATCCTAACTTATTCTTCCCCTTCTAAATAAATAGCATTACTATTTACCACACTGCTTAGAAAAACAAACAAAAAAACCAAAAAACTGTAGAACCATGCTTGATTTCCTCACACACTATAACTAAACCACAAGCAAACACTGTTGGCCTCACCTTGAAAACATATCCCAAGGCTCACTGTTTTTATTATTACACTACATTCCAGACCATCGTCATCTCCCACCTGGGCTACAACAGGAGCCCCCTGTCTCATTTTCCTGTTTCTACCTTTTACTCCCTACATTCTGTGGTTCACACAAGGCAGAAAAAATCCTGTCAAAATGTAAATCAGATCAAGTCATTATCCTGTCAAAACTCTTCAAACTTTTTCTGTGTATTTAGGGTAAAATATAGGGGTTGTAATGGTCTTACTGCTGGCTAATCTTCAAATGTCACTTCCAACAACTTCCGCACTTACAAAGCCAATATCCTTTACTCACTGTAAACATGTTAAGTGTATTGCTGTCTCAGGGCATTTGCATGTCCTGCCACCATGGACTGGAATGTTTTTCACAAACGCAGTTCCACAGATTGCTCACTTATCTGTTCACTTATTTATTCCCTATCTTCTAGACTTGAGTGTGAGTTTCATTAATGTAGGGTGTTTTCTGTCTTGTCCCTTCAGCATTTACAGCAGTGCCTAATTGGGAGCTGACTGAACGCAGGAATACAGAAGGGCAGGAAATAATAGAGGAAAGAATAATGAAAGGAAAGAAGGAAGGGAAGAAGGGAGGAAAAGGCTGAAAGAAATAAAAATGGAGTGAATTAGTGGAAATTTGTCCTATAGTTATGCAAGGGACTACAGGGCAAATGTCTGTGCCAGAAAAATGCAAATCAAGGCCCAGACATCTAAAGAAGCTTAATTGTAGAAGTGGTTGTAACTGGAACACCTCTCAGTCAAACCAAAGCTTCTTAGACTAATTGGTTCTGTACAGAGGAAGACAGTTCCATTGGGGCCATTTTTGATAAGCTGGAAAAATTCAGAAAAGCTTATTTGAGAGATTTTTCCTTGACAGTCTATTTAAAGCAGAGGACTACTGAGAAATTCAGAAATCTTTTCTCAAAACGAAACCATAATAAAAATGATAATAATATTAACTGTTATTTATGGTGCCAAGTCCTCTACTGAAAATGGTGGGACTAATTAAACAACTCACTTGCAATCTAACAATTACTGAGTTTCTGTTTATGTCAGACGGTGTGTTAGGCTTGGTTTTTGATAAAAAAGAGAAATGTCTTTGGTCTCATGAAGCTTATGTTCTAGTAGGGAAGAAAGATAGTAACATTAAGTAGATTAAATAGCAAGTTGAAGTTTAAATTCTATGAAAAAAAAATCCTGGAACTGAATACCTTTTTGAGTAGGTGACATTTAAGCTGGCATCTTATAGATCAGGCAGGATTAGGCCATGTGAAAATGAAGCTGGGTAAATGCAAAGTCTCAGATAAGGGTCACAAAGGTATATTCCAGAAACAGAGAGAGAGAAAAAAAAAAGGAAGAATCTCCAAAACGTCTGTGGCTGAAAGGCAATAAGAAAGAAAGAAAATGGTAGAGTTGGGAGTCAGCAATGGAACACAAGCCTGATTGTGAACACCTCTCAAGGCAATGAATTTATACTAATTGATCATAAACACTGTCTAATAAAAGTGACACTAATCTAAACCAATTAAATCTTCTAAGAAGGCTTTTGCATAAGGACTGTTAAATTTTACCATATAGAGAGAGGAAAACTGAGGGGGATGCTCTATAACTTGTCTAAGATCAGAGTTAGTTAATGGTGGAGTGAGGATGTACCTCTCACCTGCTCAACTCTAAATATGGTGCTTTTCCATCTCTAGCACTTGTTTTTTTAAAGTTTATTTATTTATTTTGAGAGAGAGAGAGAGAGAGAGAGAGAGAGAGAGAGAGAGGCAAAGAGAAAAAGAGAGAGAGAGAGAATCCCAAGCAGGCTCCAGACTGAGAGCATGGAGCCCATCATGGGGCTCGAACCCAAGAACCGTGTGTTCATGACCTGAGCCAAAACCAAGAGCTGGATGCTTAATTCTCTGAGTCACCCAGGTGCCCCTGTCTAGTACCTTTAAGAGGAGAGAACATTTTCATTCCCCAAAGATATATTCAGTTAAGATACAGGATGGGTTTTGCCCAAAGTAGGAGTGAAGCCCGATTTACAGTGACCAGAAATTTTGGGTCTAATTCTGAAGGGTCTTTCTCATTTTTTGCCTCCGTATCTGTTCTCTCCTAACTGTTCCATTTGTTATAACTTAATATTATTTTCTTGGTGATGCTAGGCATTATACTAAATTTGTCAACTTCAAGTAAAGACCCAAAAGACATAGGTTTGATTTCTTAAGCAGAAAGACTAAAATAGCCATGAAACTAGATATCTCTTTGCAGTCTAGGTATCATGTTGATCCTTATACTGAAATGGGCCAGAACAAACCACTCAATTGTCAATGACTTCAGAGATAATTGATCCTCAGACTTTCCCTATCTCACTGTCCAATACCACCATTCTACCACATTGATTATGACATTGACATGTGGTCCCAGATTTCTCATTTCTTCACTCCCCACATTCAACCCTTTGCGATATTCTGTTGAAACCACACCCAAAATGTGTTCCAAAGCTTCATAATCACTCCGACATCACCAAGTCTAAGTCACCATCATCTTTCTATACTACCAGCATAGTTTTAATAAGAGTGAACTTGGACGTTTGTAAAAGAAAAGCCTTTCTAAAAGGAAAAATGAACACTAGTCCCAGTGCATAAGAGCTGTTCAAGCCCAAAATCAGATTGGAAGGGCACACTGAATGCACAAAATGATGTAGGGATAGATGGACAGCAAGAATTTGTAGCCAAATTCACATTTTATTTTAACCTTAAAATATGATCCACTCTCTTGGCTTTAATTTTCTTCTATATGACCCCGACACTGCCTGCGTCTCCCACTTTATTTCCTAGCGCTTTTCACCCTATCCATCAGGTTGCAAGCATGCCACTCTTTGAGTTCAAACATGTCCAGTTTGTTTACAATTTGAGGCCTTTGTATAAGCACAGGAGTTCGCAAACTATATAGTCTGAGAGCCAAATCCAGCCTACCACCTGATTTTGTAAATAAAGTTTTATTGATACAAAGTGACATCCCTTCATTTGTATTTTTTGATGTGGCTAATTTTGTGCTACAACGAGTTTTTTGTCATGACAGAGAGCTTCACAAGCCTAAAATATTTGACCTTTTAATAGAAAAAGTCTGCTAACCCCTGTGTTACCTGGTCCCTCTGAATGTTTCTTCCCTCTATCTTTACAATTTCTTCCTTTGTTTCCTTCACATTCCTTGAAAAATGTATTTAATGCTCTATAGAGATTATTCTGAATAACTAATATAAGGCTACTCCTTATCCCATTACCTAAATTAAATCCCTTCACAGGATGTATAACTATCTGATATGCTATTTTTAATATTTTTAATTATTCATTTATTGACATGTTACCACTTCTCACTGGAATAGCTTTATTGTCAGAAATCTGTTAATCTTCATAGCTGCTAATAATAATGCCTGGTATATAGCAGATTGTCAACAAACATTTTTTGAATAAGCAAATGAACAAATAGAAAAAGAAGAAACTGCAATCTCAGAAAAAAAAATATGCTGTTTTAATCCAACTCACTGAAGAGTATGTATTAAAGAAGCAAAATGGAAGGCAGAACAAATAATTAGTTTAATGAGAAACTGAGAAATAGCAAGTTCCCAATTCTAGAAATGTCCAGAAATTTGGCAACATGATGAAGTTAGATATGCTATTAAATGCAACCCTAAATGCTTAAAGTCCATTTCAACCAGTCAAAGGTATGGTAAGGTAAGGTAAGGTAAGGTAAGGTAAGGTAACAAGAATTGAGTTCAGGTCCAGTGGTTTTTTAACTTAATTAAATGTGAAATCCCTTGATGGAGAGAATGAATCTGCAACTCAATTGTTGACCCACATGCTTTGTAATCACAGACATTGACAAAATGTCAAGGTGACAGTAAAATCATCTTGGCTTTCTCACAGGCCTTGAGGTGTCATGGATTTGAGTCATTTAGTTGTTACACTGGTAAACATTGGGATAAAGCCATTGACTCAAAAGCTGTATATCTGTTATGATAAAGGCAATCTAGAAGAATGAGTCACTGTTTGTCTCCAAGAATGCTTAAAGCTTAAGTGTCATTGTGAACAAATTGATCTAGGCAACAATTCATTCATTCATTCATTCATTCATTCATTTGTGTATTTGCTAAAGACTGCACAAACATTTAGAAAAATGCCTCTGCCCCTGAAAAATTCACAGTTGAACGATAGATTGTCTGTTGACAGTTTGGCATTCTTTAAGTCTTCCCAGACTCAATTCCAATATGGCAGGAGGTGATGCCCCACATATGACACCAAGTTATCCTTGGACACCAGCAGGATGTTCAAGTTCAACTCAATTTGACACCATTTACTCCAAAATAGCATCAGATTCTATAGGTTAAAGGTTCAGTCCTACAGACTGCTTCCCACCCTGGCAACAGAAGATAGTCACAGGCACAGGAATCTTACTTGTGCTTCTGACCAACTAGCTATAGATTGGAGGTTCCACCAACCTCCTCCCTTAGGTTTGATTATAAGCACAGGAGTTGGCAATTTGATTAATTTGCTAGAGTTGTTCACAGAATTCATGGAAACACTTAAGTTTACCAGTTTATTAAAAGATACGATAAAGGGTATGCATCAACAGCTAGATGAAGAGATACACAGAATGAGATATGGGGAAAGAGCATGGGGTTTCCATGCCCTCTCCAGGTGCACCACTCTCACCACATCTCCAGGTGTTTATCAACTCTGAAACTCTTCAAATTTATGGATTTCTATGGATGCTTCGTTGCATGGTTGTGATTGACAACATTATTGGCCACTGGCTGATTCAACTGCCAGCTCCTCTCCCCTCCCTGGAAGTCAGGGATGGGAGGGAAAGTTCCACCCCTCTAATCACATGGTTGGTCCTCCTGGCAACCAGCCTCAGCCCTTGGGTGGAATATAAAACCACATTCATTAACATAACAAAAGCCACTTTTTTACCCTCAACACCTAAGAAATTCAAAGGGTTTGAAGAGCAGTGAGCCAGAAATAGTGGCAAAAGACCAAATATATGCAAAGAAATATATTTTGGTCACTTGAATGACCAAAAATCAAAAATATATGTCTCTAAGCAACAATATTACGATATCATATCCTCTTTCTTTTGTTTTTACCTCTGCATCCTAAGGTATAAGAAAAGAAGTATTTTAGATGGTTACTGTAAGTGTACCAGTGGTGAAAGATTGGCTAAAACAAATTAAGGGGCTTGCCATTTGGTGAAGTTTCCAAGTATGTGTTGATGTGGGGCATATTAAGATATATTCTCGGGGAGCCTGGGTCTCTCAATTGGTTAAGCATCTGATTCTTGACTATGGCTCAGGTCATTATCTCACAGTTCCTGAGTTCCAGCCCCTCATCTGTGCTGTCAGCACAGATCCTGCTTGAGGTTCTTTGCCTCTTTATACACATGCCCCTCCCCCACTCTCCCATTCAAAAATAAATAATTAAACATTTTTTTAAAAAGATATATTCTTTACAATAAAGAACAAAGTATACTTTCCAAATTCTAGAACTAATCAATAGAGACAAGGCTTGATGTTTCCAGGGTTTGTTTGGTGGCTGAAAATACTCCATTTTGGTGTGCTAAACAACAAAATGTACTATGAGAACCAAGAGAAGACTGAATGAAGCAGGTTCAGGATCAGTGTAAATGAATTTTATCAAGACCTTATAACCCAGCTGGTTTACTGATGGTCAAGTGTCTCCAGTAGATATGGATCTTTCTCTCAAGCCACAATAGGGAGCACATCCTTTTTCCTAAAGAAATTATACTGCAGTAACTTTTGATAGGAGGCAACTGGCTTACTATTGGGTCCTGGTTAAGATTGTTTGTCTATGAGACAACAAGCAGTTATTAAAACCTAACCGCCCACCATGAGTGGAGTGTCATCTGATCCAGCAAACTGTAAAATTTGGCTATGGCAAAACAACTCTCACTAAAGTAGAAATGGTATATATAATAATATAACCACAATAGTGTGTGTGTGTGTGTGTGTGTGTGTGTGTGTGTGTGTGTATGGCATTATATGTAGGTTTCATTAAAGATTGAGGTGCAAATAAATTGCATTAGCAATAGCCTTCAATTCTTATGATTCTTTTTTAAAAATTATTTTAAATGGTTATTTATTTACTTTGAGAGAAAGAGATAGAGAGTGAGCAGAGAGGGGCAGAAAGAGAGGGAGAGAGACAATTGCAAGCAGGCTCTGTGCTGACATAGGGCTTAAAGTAACAAGCTGTGAGATCATGACCTGAGCCAAAACAGAGTCAGATGCTAAACTGACTGAACCACCCAGGGCCCCCAGATTCTTATGGTTCTTAAATGAGAAAAATTGTCATATCTCCTTCGATTTATACCTAATGCAATCTTGGAGATAAACTGACAAATAGAAGGAAAAAAAAACTAATAAAAACTATAGATGATATCTTGGTCTCACCCAAAAGTAGTCTGCCTCAACTCCAGAGCATACCCTGGAGAAAAGAAACAAGTGGAAGAAATTTATGCAGCACAACTAGCTGCCCCTTCTCTTTGGATGAGTGCAAAGGAGAGACAGCCAGAGATAAGTTTCCACTTTGATTCATGGCAGTGACTAATGTTTGTCAGGTCGATCAGTGAAATGGCAATCACAAGATGAAATGTTAATAACAAGAAGATCTGAGGATGATGTATGTGAATGGACACTCTGTAATGAGCCTTCAGTGTGATGATTTTGTGTCTTATTTTAATTTTGCACAAAAGCTATCCCAAAAGACATCCACTGTAGTAATTGGGGCCAAGAGAACTCATTCTACACATGTAAACTTCTTCTCCCGCTGCCACTCCCACCCCCACCCTGAACTTGTGCAATGGGCTCATAACATTACATTGGTAGCAGAGATGGAGATTATTCATGGGTTTAAAAACATATATTTCTTCTCACCAAGGCTCATTACTACCATCACTTTGTACTAATGTGATGTAGTATCCTGAATAATGGCCTCCAAATTTGTTCATTTCCTAACCCCAGAACCTGTGAATGCTACTTTATACGGCAAAAGACAATTTGTGGATGTGATTAAAATAAGAATATTGATACAGGGAAATTATTCTGGGTTTTCCATGTTGTCCATTACCAGAAGACAGAGGCTGTGAAACCAAAAGGTGTTGCTACCTGCTCCTACAACTTTGGGTCCTGCTATGTTAGAAGACTTACTCGCAAAGGTGGAATACTTCTATAAGGGGACAAAATAATGGTTACAGTGACTTGGAACTTGAGACTGCCACCTGATCACCTTAGGTTCCTGAGACATTTGAGCATGATTAATCATGATAGAATAACAAAGGAGTATATCTGGATCTGAGGGAAATCTCTAGAGTGCCTTTTAATACTTTGATCATAAGTAATAAATGTTACTAAAAGAGGATGGTAACTAAATATTATCAGAACTGGTAGTGGTTCAGAATTTTCTAGGAAAAAAGTTTGGGTCAATTGATTAGGTAAATAAACACAAATAGTAGAGGTATTGAGAAAAATGGACAGAGGATGGATAGTGGAAGAAGGAAGTAATAAATACCAACTATGACTCCAGGATAAGTTCCAGAAATGAGGAAAACATAGAAATGCATATTCTTTTTCTTGTTATGTCTATATCACACATTAGTCAATGTTCTTTACTTTCTTTCTCTTCTTTTAAGCACTTTTCACCCGTTGTGTTTAAATTTATAATTAGAATTTACAACTTAATTATAATTACAGCCAAAACTGTAATAAAGTACTGCAGGTTATTAAAAAGGATGGTGAGTGAGTTAAGAAAGGAATGGCCATATCCACAAAAGGACACTCTTTTTGGGAAAATAATAACCACTTCTTCAGAGGAATAAAGACAATTGCATTATATCAAAGGGAAGAATGATATCATTGTCGTTATTACTTTACAAGTTTAATTTGGTAGAAGGGAATGCTTGAGTTATCAAACGGGCGGACTATACCGTATCAGTTGTTATGAACTCAAAATCACATCAGTCTTCCCTTACCTTCATCTATTCATTCTAAGAGGGAAGCCAATAATTTATTCTCTAGTACTTCTCTCCATTATTATTGTTATTATGCTAATGAGCAACATTTAGAACACAGAAGGGAAGAGATGCCATTATTCTCGGGTTGCAGTGGAAGGAAGAGGTGAGTCTTGGCGAGATTCTCAGGTTAGCTTTAGTGAAACTTCTGACCCAGAGCATAAGAAGCTGAGACCTATGGAACAGCTTCCCCAGGATGCCTGAACTTTCCAGGGGCTTCCCTGAAATCTCCTGTCAGCTCTCTGATTCTCTGCTGCAGGCAGCTGAGATCACATCCAAAGTCTCCCCTGAAACTCTGGCACTTCCTGTTTTTATGAGTCTATGATTCCAGCAACTTCCTTGGCCTTTGCTGCCCCAGCCCTTTCACAGTTGTGTAAGCTTTTAATGCATTGCATTTCTATTTTCTATTGAGAATAATGACTGATTTTTCCTTTCTTGAATGAATGCTGACAGATTTACAGGGTAATGGGAGATAGCAGAAAAGTATAATAATCTTTTACAAAATCTCCTGTGGAAACATTCATAGTCTACATGATAACTGTGAGAAAACTATAAGAAGTTACTCAGTGTAGCAAGAAATATGTTATGCACCCGGTAAATGGTGTTGGAATGAGTGAATGAACAATGAATGAACAAACAAATGAGTGAATCTAGGTGGATAACAGGAGTGATATGAAGAAGCAAGAATGAAACTAGGGGCACCTGGGTGGTTCAGTTGGTTAAGTGACTGAATCTTGATTTTGGCTCAGGTCATGTGTTCATGAGATCAAGCCCTGCTTGTACAATCAGTGCAGAGCCTGCTTGGGATTCTCTCTCGCTCTCTGTCTCTCCCCCACTTGTGCACACTCTCTCTTGCTCTCTCTTTCAAAATGAATAGACAAACATTAAAAAAAGATGAAACGGGAAAAATGAAACTCATTGAAAATGTGAGTTTATAATAGGTATTTTAAATTGGCTCACTAACACCCATGCCAAATGCTTTCAAAGGTGCTACATCTGGGAAGCAAGGACTATACTTTGCAGACTCTCTTGCAGCTCTGGTTCAGGATGGGATTTAGGTTCTGCCTATCTGATGCCCTATATGCCACTTTGCCACTGAATTGCTTGGGAGAGGGAAACAGAACTTGAACCTCCACGTTTCTGGCCCAGATCAGATGAGAGGCAAGATGCCTTTGTACCAGCCGCTGAACCACCAGCCTTCCAGTCTGCAACTCTGCTCATGGAGCAGAAACAATGGCTCCCTTGGCCAGATCTGTGATGTCATTTGAAGAATTTTCTGAAAGACCAGCCACAAATCTACCTTCTTAGTTTTTCCAATAATTCTGTGTTACCCGTATTTTTTATATTTATTTTTGTTTAGCTAGATGTCGTTGTCTATAATAATAACATTTACTAATTTACATGGCCACCAGGAGGTAATAACAAGAAAGAGAACACAGTAGGACCAAGAATATGATGTACAGAAGGAGTCAAGTGCTTTTCTATGATTGAAGAGCAAGTGGTATGTGGGGAGAGGCATAGATAAGTCTAGAGTGTTGGGTAATGAAACTCTGTAATAATAAAACTCATAATAAATCACAAGAATAATACAGCACTGAAGTTACACTGGATATTTACATCACATTTTGTATTTCCAAAACATATTTTCAAGTCCCTCCCTTCTCTATCTTTACCTATTCTTAGCCAAGTTCATACTGTTAATTACATATGGATTATTTCTATTGTATTTGTTATGGAAAAAGAAGGACATGAGTATGCATTCCTACTAAATGCCAGATGCTGGCTAACTAACTTACAGAAGTTATGCAGGTTTTTTTTTTTCAAAAATACAAATATTGGACCATATCTTTAGGATTAAACAAAGATCTTGGTTTTAGAATCAGTTTCAACATGACTGACATTCAGATATTCATTTATTTATTCAACCAAAATTGAATACCAACAAAAGGCCAGGCCACCATACTCTAGGTCTATTGATTTGTAAGATCTCTGTAACAAAAAGCAACAGAAAATTCTTCCTAATTTCAATTGCCATATCTTACCCTGTTTTTTTACCTCAAGATTTAGTAGAGTGTTTGGGTTTTAGTCAGTGCTCAACATTGATTGTTTTTTTTTTTCAATATATGAAGTTTATTGTCAAATTGGTTTCCATACAACATCCAGTGCTCAGCCCAAAAGGTGCCCTCCTCAATACCCATCACCCACACTCCCCTCCCTCCAACCCCCCATCAACCCTCAGTTTGTTCTCAGTTTAAGAGTCTCTTATGCTTTGGCTCTCTTCCAATCTAACCTCTTTCTTTTTTTCCTTCCCCTCCCCCATGGGTTTCTGTTAAGTTTCTCAGGATCCACATAAGAGTGAAACCATATGGTATCTGTCTTTCTCTGTATGGCTTATTTCACTTAGCATCACACTCTCCAGTTCCATCCATGTTGCTACAAAGGGCCATATTTCATTATTTGTCATTGCCACTTAGTACTCCATTGTGTATATAAACCACAATTTCTTTATCCATTCATCAGTTGATGGACATTTAGGTTCTTTCCATAATTTGGCTATTGTTGAGAGTGCTGCTATAAACAATGGGGTACAAGTGCCCCTATGCATCAGTACTCCTGTATCCCTTGGGTAAATTCCTAGCAGTGCTATTGCTGGGTCATAGGGTAGGTCTATTTTTAATTGTTTGAGGAACCTCCACACTGTTTTCCAGAGTGGCTGCACCAATTTGCATTCCCACCAACAGTGCAAGAGGGTTCCCGTTTCTCCACATCCTTGCCAGCATCTATTCAATATTGATTGTTGAATGACTTAATGAAAAGGCTTCCCAAGTATTTCTATTCAAGGTAATCTATTCTCCTCTTTTTTTTTTTTTTTTTTTTTTTTGCAGTTCTGGAAAAAATTAGTGGCAATGAGGTATCTCTCATTTTATGTAGTATTGCTGTCTAATTTTGCACAGTCCTCAGGCAGTCCTAAGGCAGTGATTTGCATAAAAAACATATTCAATGTATATGACTAAGCTGGAAACTTGATTCAGATATCAAGTCTAATAAGTCAAGAGATTAGTGTAAGAAATGATGTAGAGGCATTACCATAAATGGACATGGGACCAATGATGGCCTACCACAACTGTTAAGACATAACTACTAACTTGTGGGAAAAAAACGAATTCTTCCAGAAAATCAGGATGTTAGCCAAACAAGAAACATTATGGTTGTCAATACCTGCCTCCTTATGGTGGTAACTATTTTTAGGGAACTCTGTATGTTTTATAAAACACTATTCAATGTTCTATTAAAGAATATCTTGATTAAACTGATGTAATTAAATTTCAGGGCCTGCAAAGATGAAGACTTTAATGCTAGCCTGAAAAACTGAGTCACAGCTAGTTGCAACTTCCAGGGTGAAATCCTTTAAGATATGAAATTCTCAGATTATTTTAGTTTCCCTTCTAAAATTCTAGCATTTTAAATACTATAAGTACCAAAAAATCTTCTCTCAATGCTTAATTATTGGAATGTTTTTCCTTACTCTACTTAATATTCTTTTATTTTCAGCCATAATAAATACTAAGGTAATATAATTCCTGCTGAAAATAAATTGAACATAACTAAAAATTGAAGCACCTGTTCACAATTTATATTTATTAAGGGCTTAAGAGAGAACATTATGGCCAACCTATTTCATTTTTTCTGACCCTTCTTATAAGTGAAACTCTTTATATTACATGGAATGCTGACATTACTGAGAATAATTTAAGAACAGCATATGCAGAACATAGGTTTGTGGCCTAAGGAGTGATTCAATTCAAGGGAAACAAAAACCACTATCTCAGCCAATGAGATACTTACCACCATGTAGTATTATCAATAGAAAGGTGGCCAAGATATTAATTACATTTTTCTCATTATTGAAGGTCACAGAAAGAGGTTACAACATACTTTCCTAATCTCTGAATATAAGGTTGTTTTCTAGTTTTTCAACAGTTTTACATTTTGGACAATATGACTAATTATACCCCCCAAAATCTTTCTTCTGGTATTTTAGTACTCATTCAAAATATAACCTAGAGTTTTTTTGGTCCACGTAATTCATATGTAGTGGCAGTAAAGAAGTAAATAAAAGTAGAAAATACTCATATTCTTTTTGTCCCTGCTGTTCCAAGGAGTGATTGACCTGTCGACATTGTTTGGAAAGCGAAGGTGCCAAGAATATAACAGAGGGAACCTCTCGTTTCTTGGGGGCATTGATTGCCCAGAAATTCAGACTTTCCTCTAAATTCATCTATTTCTGGATGGAAAATAAATATTTTTTCATCAGCTGTGGAGAGTCTTTCAAGAAGATAATCCCACCAGAAATTCATCAACTAGGAAGTTAACAGTGATTCTCATTAAGTGTTCTTCTCACTTCTCTTTGCTCACTTGTAAGAATTTCTTCCGTATATATGCTCCAGAATGGAATTGCCATAACAATGTGCGTCTAGTTCATTCTCATCAAATTTCTCTTGCTCTGTATCAATCAGCTAAACATCTTCATTGAAAAGTTAAAAGCTATCAATTTAGAACTTCTTTGTTTTCCAACCATCAAATTTACAATCCTGCTTGTTTCTGAACTCATAATTTTCACTTCTTCTTTTAACCTTAAGAAATTATCTCTATCTGCTCTGAAGACAACTCCTCCATCCATTCTCTACATTCCAATTCCATCCTATCTATCTATCTATCTATCTATCTATCCATTCATCCATCCATCTGTATTATCTATGTTTTTTTATCTTAGTTAGAATAAATGTTGCTGTCTCCAATAATAACCCACATCATCATCATCATCACTATCATTATCATCATCAATAATTTATCTATTTGTATATTTATTAAGGAATATGCTCATCTTCATCTTTGAACTCTTCGTGTTTTCTCTCTGCATTTAAACACATTTGAAAATTTTATTGCACAATTTATTCGTTCCCTCTTTACCACTGGGTATCTTCTTTAAGTCATAATTAAGCTCAGGTTTCTAGGATAGAAGACCTAAAATAAGAGTGGTTTGCCAGAAATGCACTTCTGTCTTTTGGGATGGAATCTGAAATCCAGGGCTGGGATTGCAGCTCAATGATTTGGTAACAAACCAAGTCCTTACAATTCGCTGCAGTGACATCAACAAGGTGGAGCCCTTATCAAGTTGGCTAAAAATAGCAGCTAAAGCTTCAGTCATTGTGTTTCATTCCAGGGGGAAGGAAGACAGGACACAAGAGGAGGACACCAGTCAGTGTTTGGCAGCACTCCTTTAAGAAGACTTCCTGCCCATCTAACACATCCTCTTGTAACTCAAGGGCCAGATGCTAGTTACTAAGGTGAAGAGGGGGATGGAGAAGGTACTGTATCCCAAGTAACCATGGGATCTGCCAAATTTCAGGGGTCAATTTCTCAAGAAGAATAAAAGCTATGAAGGTGACACCACGGCTTCCCTCCCACACTTCTCCAAACCTATTTTTTATCTCACCCTCCCAACTCTGCTCTCTGATCTGGCATCCGTTCCCACTCCTCTATTAAAACATATTACAAAGGTCAGCAATTACTCTCAGTTGAATTCTAAATGACCATATGCACCCTTTCTCTCCTCACCCAACTAGTGCTTCCAGTAGATGCAAGATAGTTGACAATAAGCTCCTTTCTGGGAGAGTTTCTTTTATGACTCATGGAAGAAGATATTCCCCAGCTATACATACCTCTTATTTCTATCTAAGTCACCTAATCAGGGTCGTCTTTCTCCATCCAGGCTTTAAATATTAGAATTTCTCAGAGGTAAGCTGTGGGCGCTCTCCTTACTCTATACCTCTCCAAGTAATTTATGTGGTAATAAGTATCATCTTTAAAGTCTTCAAATTTATATCTGGTAGCTTCCCAGACATTATAACTTAACTTTCAGAGACACCTCAGACCAGACCTTCTGAGAACATCCTTCCTTGACCACACTCAACTCTACCTAAATTAGATTTCCCCATTATAATTTCCCATGGTCCTGTTTTTCCTTTAAATACACATTTATTTATGCATTTCTTTATTTGATATTTGTCTTGTTTCTGTCAGCATTAAACTCAAAATGCAGGGACAAGGTCTGGTGTGCAATGTTATTTAATAAGTATTTGTTGAATGATGAACTGATTTAACCAGTGACATAGAGCAAATATCACGATGGGCATCTGCAGAAAGTACACAGGGCACACATGTCAGAGGAACTATTTAAAGTTCAAGCACAGGAAATTATGCCATAGAGGAAGGCATGAGACACACAGCAAGACAGGAAAACACTATCATAAAAGAAAAATAAATAACCTTCTCCAGAGAATGGAGTGAAATGTGTCCAGTAAAATACCACAGGAAACAGAGACTCTAAGAAAGGGCTTTTACGAAGATGTGCAGGCTGGGCAGTGAAGTTCTCCTAAGCAGATGCTGTGGTAAAGCAGAGAGTATAACCACTTCATTGATTTGAGTGAGAATAGAAGGGCTGATAAATAAGACAGCTGACAGGGATAACAGCAGAATCACCTCCACCTAGAGCCCTCGACCACCTCACCGTCGGAGGAGAGAGTTGGCTGGTCACAGCTGTAGAACATGTCTGTGAGTCGCCATAGGATTCACTGATAAACTGAAGTCATGGTTTCTGCATCGTATGATTTTTCACTCTTGATAACCATGAAAATGACTTCTTATTTCAAACCCCAATACAATGACATTTATGACTTCGTGCCTTTTCCTAGGCACTGTCGTAAGTGCTTTGTTTGCATCGGTTTACTTAATCCTCATAGTAACTTCATGGGGAAAGTACTATTATTCTTTCCATTTTACAGATGTGAAACAGAGGCATGAAACTTAAGTAATTTGCTTTTGGTCCTACAGGTGATAAAAGGAGACACTGTATATGAATACTAGCAGCCTGATTCCAGTAACTGGCCACTTATCACACTATCCTGTCTTTTATTTAAAGAAAATATTTGAGGGTGCCTGAGTGGCTCAGTCAGTTGAGCATCTGACTCTTCATTTTGTCTCAGGTCATGATCCCATGGTTGGTGAGATGGAGCCCCGCATCCGGCTTTGCATTGATAGCACGGAGCCTGCTTGCAATTCTCTCTCTCCCTCTCTCTGCCCCTCCTCTGCTTGTTCTCTCTCTCCCTCTCTCTGCCCCTCCTCTGCTTGTTCTCTCTCTCTCTCTCTCTCTCTCTCTCTCTGTGTCTCTCAAAATAAATAAACATTTAAAAAAATAAAAATAAAGAAAATCTTTCAGAGTGAGTAATATTAAAAATATATACAAATATTGGATGACACTGATGAACAATCCAGGCAAGTAACAAACTCATCTAATCACACGTTGTTCACCTGAACAGTTACAAAAGATGCACAGTGAAGTGCCATTTCTTTTTATCTTCTAGCTACTCAACCCCTGTCTGTATAATAGTAAACTTAACAAATAATCATTTAAATAAAGCTAAATATTTGAACAGCATCCCAGTCAGACAACAATCAGCATCGAGTTCATTAGAATGCCAGAACTTTAAAGGCTGCTTAGGGAAATAATGCAGATCTTCCTTGACTTACAATGGGGTGATGTCCTGATAAACCCATCATAAGTTTAAAATATAAGTAAAAAATATACTTAATACACCTAATCTACTGGACATCACAGCTTAGCCTAGCCTACCTTGAATGTGCTCAGAGCACTTATTTCAGCTTACATTGGGCAAAATCATCTAACATGAAGACTACTTTATAGTGAAGTGTTGAATACTTCATGAAATTTATTAACTGCCGTCACTGAAAGTGAAAAACAGAATAGTTGAATGGGTACAGAATGGTTATTTATCCTTGGTGATTGCACAGCTGATGGGGAGATGCCACTACCCAGCATCACTAGAGATAAAATAACAGGTTCCTTTTGCTTTTGTTTGCAGGTTTTTAGAACCATTTATTACCAAAGACTTAATGAATTTTAGTTTCTCCAGTGATAATTAGGCTGACCATATGCCGGGGGTATTTGTTCTTTTAGTTAAACTGCCTTCAGTGGAAGGGAATATCAGCATGACTCAAAGACATGGTCACAGCTGGGCAGAGGACACTGTCCACTGTCTTATCATGTCGAGAGACTGGGTTTTTCTCTCCACCCCTCTTCTCCATCATTTTCTAGTATCTGTAAAGAAGAAATGTTGGTAATATGGCATTTATGATCATTTGATGTTCAAATATTCAAAAGTTAACATTAATGTTTCTAATCAGCTGGGAGATTTCTTCTTCTCCTTTTTTTTTTTTTTTTTTTTTAGTTGTGAGATTTTATTAATCCGTATAATATCCTTGTGAAAGAATTAGAAAAATGAGGCAACTTGAAATTTGAATTGTGTCTGTCTCTCCCACAGCTCAATGGTTCATGAAGACATGAACCTGGTCACCATTGGAGCCCCAGCATGTACTCAAAATGTCAAAGGTTGCCAGTGAATATTTACTGAACTTGAACTAAACCCAATTAAAACAAAACAAGAAAGATCTTAAAAACCCTAACATTTTGCCCTTTTCAAAACTGAGGGCGAAATATATAATTTTTAAACTGAAAGGCATTTCAAATAAAATTAAGATAAAGTTAGTGGCACGGATGTCAAGATGGCATTAAAAAAAATCAAACTAAAGAGGGATCTTGAAAACCATACTTTGAATTTCTTATGTCACAGAGGAATCAGAAAAGCAAAGAGGAAAGCGACGTGCTGAGAAAATACACAAATAGGTGGGCCAGAAGAGGGATTACAAATCTGCATGCTTTTTGTATTCAACATGTCATCAAATGTATGCAGTCCTTTGAGCTTCACATAAATTTAGTTTTATTCACAGTATTAAGATGAGAGTCACATATTCTATCTGATTTACCTGGAGAGAGTAGGTGAGAGGTCCATATATTTCCTACGTGCCTCTGACTTTGAGCTCTGCATATATTAAGTTAATTCCACTTACAGATCACCTCACCCTCCTACATGACTGACCTGTTCAAATCCAGTTGGGTCAGCTATGGAAATTTGTCTTTGTTTGATTTCTCCAATCCCTTTCTTCTCCACCCACTCTGTCTTCTCATCCCTAATTCCTATTTATTTATTATGCAGAAGAGTTTATGCATCTATTTTTTTTTTTTACAGGTGAAGCCTGTTACCCCACTCTCCTCCATCTGCAAACATTCAGCTAGGCATTTTCAAAATAGAAGTTTTTGATGTTTTTTTTTTCTAAAAAGTAACCGTTATTCAAGCTCATAAAAGGATAAATTTCCATCTAGATTCCATTTCCTCAAATTGTTGCCAAAAATAGAGTTATGCAATCTACAAAAGAAAGTTCCAGAAATGAAAACCTCTACTGTGAAAATCTCTCCTCGTCAGAAATCTAATGGATTTGGCAATCACACAAGGGTCTTATGCTTTTTCCTCAAGGATAGAGATTTACAGCCCTTTATCAAGTTCCGCATTGTTTCTGTACATGTTCTATGGTATTTATGCTTGATTTTTCAAAATGCAATTCTTATGGTTATAAAATTCAAATGACATACAATGATATTCGTGAATATGAAAGCTCACAACACTTCTCTACCCAGACTCACCACATTGCAAGACTGCAAGAGGCATAACCTATAAAAGACAAAGTAAGTGGAATCACTTAGGACACAAATTCACCCTCCAGTTGTCTGTGCCTTCATGCCTGACTCCACTTCCTAGAGGAAACCGCTATTTTTAAATCAACTTTTAAAAGTATAATTTTTGCACAACAAACTAAGACCATTGAAAATGTACCTTTTAATAATTTTTGACAAAGGCATACAGTCATGAAATCATCATCCCATTCAAGATACAGAGCACTTGTTTTTCCCCCCAGAAGTTTCGACCTGCTATTTTTCAGACAGTCCCTCCTATAACCGTGAGCCCAAGTTCAACCACTAATCTGCTTTCTGTCACTTATGATTTTTCCCGTTCTGGAAATTCACATAAATGAACTCAGGACATGTGGATGTTTTGAGTCTAGCTTTGTTACTTGTCATTTTATTATTGAATTATATATATTGTTGATTCATACATTCTGGAAAAATTCTTTATCATAAATGAGCACTGTCAAATGCTTTTCCTTCATTTATTGATATACTCTAATTATTTTTTTCTGTTTTAGTCTATTAATTTTGTAACATGCACTGATTGATACCCAGATATTAAGCAAACTTGAATTCCTGAAATAAGTCCCATTTAGTCATAATGTGTAATTCCTTTTATGTAGTGTTGGATATCATTTTCTAAAGTTTTGATAAGGGTTTACATATCTATGTTTATGAGAAATTTTGGTATAGAGTACGCTTTTCTTGTAATCTTTTAATGTAGTCTTTGTATCAGAAGAACCCTGACCTCAGAAAATAAGTTGAGAAGTGTTCCTTATTCTAAATAATTTTTTGTAGTTTTGGTATTATTTTTCCCAAAAATATTCAATAGATTTTGCCCTTGCAAATATCTGGGCTTAGAATTCTTTGAACCTAAGATTTTTAACTTTTAATTTATTTAATAGATATAAAGCTATGGTAGGCAGAATAATGGCCTCTCAAAGATGTCTACATCCTAATTTCTGGAGCATGTGAATATGTTATTTTATATGGGAAAGGAGAATTAAGATAGCAATTATTAATTAACTGATTTTAAAATAGGGAGATTATCCTCATTTTGTGCTTAGGTCAAATGTAATCATCACATTTCTAAACACAGAAGAGGAAGGTAGAAAAGACAGTCTCAGAATGATGCAGTTTGGGGAAAACTCAACTGCTATTGATGACTTAGAGGGCAGATAGAGGAGCATGAACCAAGGAATTCAGGTGTCCTCTGGAAGACAGAAAAAAGTAGGAAACCATTCCTTCCCTAGAGCCTCTCAAAGAGAGGCAAAGCTATTGACACTTTGGTTTCAGTCAGTGAAATCCATTTTGGACTTCTGACTTCCAGAACTGTCAGATAATCAATTTGTATTGTTTTAAGTTGTGGGGTATGTGGTAATTTGTTATACCAGCAATAGAAAACTAATGTAAGAGTTCTTGATATGTTCTATTCTCACTTGAGTTTTGGTAAGTGTGTCTTTCCAACAATTATTCATTCTATGTTGTCAAATTCGTTGTGTAAATCTATTTATAATATCTATTTATGAATTTTAATGACTATGGATACATAATGGTGTATCTTCTTCATTCCTAATGTTGGTTTTTTGTGTTCCCCCTCTTTCCTGAACAGTCAAGCTAGAATTTTATACATCTATTTTTAGAGTTTTCAAAGAACCACCTTTGTTTTTATTGATTTTTTTTCTATTGCATGTTTTTCTTCCTGTTTCATTATCTCAGCTCCTTATTAGTTCCTTTTTTTTCCTTTCATCTGAATTTAACTTGCTCTTTATTTTCACTTCCAAAACGAAAGCTTGGATCTTCAACTTTATAGTATTATCCTTCCCCATGTAAGAATTTGAAGTTATACATTTTCTTCTAAAGCTTCATTTTAGTGGCATCCCACTAGTTTTGATGTTTTGTGTTTTCATTATCATTCAGGTAAAAATGTTTACGAATTGCCACATGTTATTTAGAAATGAGTTAATGAGTGCCTATTTGGTTCTTTTTAAGATATTTTATGATTTCTAATGTAATTTCACTGTGATCAGAAAACATGCTCTAATATTTTGATCTTTTGAAATGAAATCTATTAAGACTTGTTTTATAGCCCATAACATGACCTCTCTTAATGAATTTCTATATGGGCTTGAAATAACTGTTCTTTTTGCAGTTATTGAGTGTGGTGTTCTGTAAATGAAAATTAGGTTAAGGGAGTTGGTACATCCTGACTGATTATTTTTCTAGTTAACCTATTCATTACTGAATGAGGGGAATTAGTCTCCAACTAGAATTGTGAATTTATATATATTTTAATTTAGTTTTGACGGTTTGGACTATTATTTTTGAGGCTTTTTTTATTAGGCTCATATATATTTATAATTATTATACTTTCAGAATATACTGATTCTTTTACCATTATTATATATTATTATTTATTTTTTTCGTAGGCAGTGCTCCTTGTCTCAAAGTTGACTTTTTGTGATATTGACATAGTTACCTTACTTTCTTTTTTCATAAATGATTTTTTTAAAGTTTATTTATTACTTATTTTGAGAGAGAGAGACACACACACACAGGAGTGGCAGAGAGAGACGTAGAGAGACAGAATCCCACACTGTCAGCAGAGGGCCTGATGCGGGGCTCGAACTCATGAATCTTGAGATCATGACCTGAGCCGGAATCAGACGCTTAACTGACGGAGCCACCCAGGCACCGCAGTTATCCTACTTTCTTAAGCACACTGTTGTCTGCATTCCGTATCTTTTTTTCCATTCTTTTATTCTAATCGTTTCATATCTATGTATCTGAAGTGCATCTCTTGTCAATTGCATAACATTTGTCTTTTTTTTTTCTTTTTTAATTCCATTTTGGGGATCTCATCCTGAATAATTAGGAATAAGGTTTATTTAGGTCTTCTAACTTGCTGTTGGCTTTGCATTTGTCTCATCTTATTTTTCATTTGTTCTATGTTCCTACTGGAATTCTTTGGGTTGCTTCTTTGGATTGGTAAATATTTCTGGTATTTCATCTTAATTATCAGATTTCTAGTTATATTATTATAATTTAGTGGTTCTTCTAGGAATTACAATATGCATCCCTAACTTATCCTAATTGAAGTGTCTTAAATGAGGAAAGAACTATGAATTTGTATTTGTGCACCTAATTTATTTTTGTGACTTTCCTGAAGTCTAAAATAAAGTTGATATTAAAGAACTATAGTCAAAAATATGAAATAAAATCTAATCCAAATTCATGTATATGTAATATATAACAAATTTCAGAAGTAAACAATGATAAATACAAAATTCAGAGAAATGATACATATCATTGCTGTTTTAGCAACTGAGAAATATGTTCAAAATACAAATATTAGAATCGATACAAAGTATTGAATGTGTATCTACTGTCAGCTATGGCCAGAAACCCTATATTTGATAGAGAAACACTGTCCATAAACAATGTAAAGAGCCACAAGGATCAAAATCAATATTCTAATAAGATAATTATAAAAAGCTTATATTTAAATAGGAATTTTAAGGTAACACACAACTGATGGTTTTGAATAAATATTTGATCATTTTTGAATAAAACACTAACACCTGATATAGACTTCTTTTTTAGATTAAAAAGAAGGAAACAATACCATGTGTTTTAATTAAAGCACTTGATTCTTTCTTCATTCATTAGTCTAAGAATATAAACATGAAAATAGTTATTTCCACTCTTGAATTGCTTACCCATGGGTATTACTTACCCATGCAGATATAATTATTCATTTACATAATTTATAAAAACTTACTTAAAATGCCTTAATTTTTATTTTATTCTGACATTATGGAAATATAAACATACCACTTTAGTTTGTAATAACTCAGAAAACAAAAACTTTTGCGAATCCTAATTAAAAATTTAAACTCACATTCAATTTAAAAGAGGTGGCTTTAGTAAATGCTTCTGACAAACTAACGAGGGAGTAAAAAACAATATTTTATATTCACAAAATTACTACAGTTATAGATAATGAGAAGAAAGATTTAATGAGCAAATATATGTGAGGTCACTTTTTAAAAAGGCAAAAATTTAAAGTGTTATGCTGTCTTGTCATTCCAAATAAAATAAGTGGGATATTTCTTTTCCTACATGGATGTTTTTACTTCAGTTTTTATATGTATCTTGTGAGTTAGGCAAGTGGTTGTTACTACCCTTACTTTATAGATGAGGAAACTAAGATGAGAAAACTATATATATATGTGTGTGTGTATATATATGTCTATATATGTATATATATATGTATGTAGACATATATATACACACACATATATATATACATATATATATACGTGTATATATATGTACATATACATACACACACACATATATATATACATATATATACACATATATATACATATATATACATATATATACACACATATATATACATATATATATAAACATTGTTTTAATGTTTATTTAAAACAAATTTTTTTAACATTTATTTTTGAGACAGAGAGAGACAGAGCATGAACGGGGAGGGGCAGAGAGAGAGGGAGACACAGAATCTGAAGCAGGCTCCCGGTTCTGAGGTGTCAGCACAGAGCCCGACGCGGGGCTCAACTCACAGACCGTGAGATCATGACCTGAGCCGAAGTCGGACGCCCAACCAACCAAGCCACCCAGGCGCCCCTAATGTTTATTTTTAAGAGACAGAGACAGAACATGAGCGGTGGAGGAAGAGAGAGAGGGAGACACAGAATCTGAAGCAGACTCCAGGCTCT
This sequence comes from Panthera uncia, assembly GCF_023721935.1. Classification (NCBI taxonomy): domain Eukaryota; kingdom Metazoa; phylum Chordata; class Mammalia; order Carnivora; family Felidae; genus Panthera; species Panthera uncia. Next base: position 16,821,160 of record NW_026057582.1, read on the forward strand.
GTGACCTGTCAGCACAGAGCCCAGTGTGGGGCTCGAACTTACCAACCATGAAATCATGACTTGAGCTGAAGTTGGACGCTTGACTGACAGAGCCACTCAGGTGTCCTTTAAAAAAAAAAAAGTTTGTTTGTTTGTTTTTAAGTTCACTTATTTTTGACAGACAAAGAGAGACAGAGCATGAACAGGGGAGGGGCAGATTGAGAGGGAGACACAGAATCCGAAACAGATTCCAGGCTCTGAGCTGTCAACACAGAGCTCGATGCGGGGCTCGCAGTCACCAACTGTGAGATCATGACTTGAGCCAAAGTTGGACGCTTAACTGGCTGAGCCACCCAGGCGTCCCGAGAAATATATAATCATACAATTAATAGTCTGTCGAGTTACGTTCAATTCCAGATGTTTGACTCCAAGTTCACTGCTTTTTTAACTGCTTCATGAAGCTTCAACAAAAACATAAATTCTCTTGATTTTGACTTTAACCTCACCCAGTAAATTGAAGAACTCTTTTTTAGAATCAAAAGTCTGCAACAATCTCATTAACCAACTCTGCAAGATAGAAAAGCTCCAGGATAGTTCTCATGCTGATCAGAAACACTTCTACCAAAATAAAAAGCATCAAAAACCAGTGGAGGAAAGGCAGAAAAGGGGAAGACTAGACAAAAGCCAAAAGAGAAAGAGTACTACCTGGGGAGGATTTTGAAGATCAAGCTCAATGCTGGTGGGAAGTTGGGTAAGCACAGGAATTACATAACTGGTGCTGCCCACACACTGTCCCTGCTGACAAGTTAAAAAAAAAAAAAAAAAAAAAAAAAAAAAAACGCTTGGTAGTTGGGAGATAGCATTGATTATAATTGGCACATCTGATGTATGTTGACGCTGTACCCAATGGAAGTAAATGTCTACAGGGGTAGGATGAAGTAGGGGAAGAGGAAGGAGAATGAAGGGGTTATATTCTAAAGTCTATTTGTTTTCTTCACATAGGGTGGAGGAAGCCAAAAGGTCACTGATCAAGGTCTTGGGGTAGCCTGTAATTTAATTAAGATCAAATTACACATTTTAATTACCTGGTACCAAAGAAGCCAATGTGTTAATACTTGTCTAGTATTCAGTACACAATTGAGGGTTTCTGTTCTTGGCTTCAGCTGGTCTCCCGTTTGAAGCAGGCATTTGAAGACTTCATGTTAATCAAATTTTCCCATTCTTGATGATTTAAAAATATAAATGTGCAAGTCTGTAAAATACAGAGTGGGAGAGAGTTAAAACTTCATTTTTATACAGTACAGCGCAGTTTTAATTGTAAATTGGCTTTCTAATTTTATATTTTGGAAAGAAAAAAAAGGTGGGGTTAACATATATTGAGTATTATGTCATCAAACATTTGGAAAAAAACCTTGAGAGATATATTTTTCATTTAAATGATGCGACAAACATCATCAGTATACAGATGAGAAAACTATCTGAATGAATAAGCTAAGGTTCACAACCTAAAGGCATCTGTTTTCAAAACCCATACTCCTTCTAAACCATAGCCACTCTGTTTCCCTCTCTTCCACCTCCACCTACTAAATGATAATTAGCGATTGTGAATGAGACACTCTTCATCTTTCCTTGATAAAATAAAGTCCCGTTAATGTCCACCAACAACTGAATCAGATTATATCTGGGTGAGCTATGGAAAGAAGGACAAGAAATCTTAAAGGATAAACACTGTCTTCTCAACAGCAACTGAACAACCAAATGCATCCATTTATTTGGCATTTAATCAAGCCTTCTTTGAAAAGAGACAAGGGGTGCCTGGGTGGCTCGGTCGGTTGGGCCTCCGACTTCGGCTCGGGTCATGATCTCACAGTTTGTGAGTTCGAGCCCCGCATCAGGCTCTGTGCTGACAGCTCAGAGCCTGGAGCTTGCTTTGGAGTCTGTGTCTCCCCTCTCTCTGCCCCTCCCCTGCTCACACTCTGTGTCTCACTGTCTCTCAATAATACATAAGTGTTAATAAAAAAAAAAAAGAAAAGAGACAAAATTACTTTACTGGGGTCAAATGATTATATATAAAATATTATGATTATATATAAAATTATGTATATAATTTATATATTTTATTATATATTATATATAATTTATATATATGTATGTTGTATATATATGTATATGTATATGTATATATGTATGCATATATGTTGTTATATATTATATAATTTATATATATGTATGTTATATATATGTATATGTATATATGTATGTATATATGTATATATATGTATGTATGTATGTATGTATATATTATTTATATATAATATATATAATAAAATAATCATAAAATGCAGATCATAAAATCCTTGATTTCTCACAGAGGCTTAGACCATAAACCCAGAGGCTTTTCCGTGGTTATTCCAAGTTTTATTCTCCATTTCAACTCTAACATAAAAGCTATTGTTCTACTCTGAGTTTACAGTTTTTGTTTGTTTTTGAAAGATAAATGGTCAAACACCCCGCAAATCAATGGGGATTAGCAGCTGAGACTGTCAAAACTGGTTCAGCCTGAAGGAAAAAAAAACAGAAAACAAAAAACAAAAACTAGATTGTTACATAATACTACATTCAGTGGTGAAATCCTGATAATCCCGATAGATTAAAGATTCACAATGAAGGGTCAAATGATAAATTTAATAGAAGAGAACGCAGTATAACACTTTTGTGATATAAAAGTGAGGACAGACTTTCTAAGTAAAACCTACAAAACATTGAACTATAGGGAATTCATTTACAGTTCAAAATAAAGGATTTCTTTTAAACAAAGGACAGCATAAATAGAGGCAAGAATCATCACAAGAGCTAATACCTATATAGTGCTTACTGTGTGCCAAGAACCTTTTCTATCATTATGCCCATTTTGCTGATGAATCAAACAGAGTAATAACAACAAAAGAGATAAAGTAACTTGTCCAAGATCATGTGGCTAGTAAAAGAAGGAGTCCATGTTCTTTACCATGATTTCTTATAGTCTCCTATTGGCTGATGGGAGAAACTTTTGCAATATCCAAAACCATTGAGGGCTGGCTACGTAGAATATACAGAGAACACCCACAAATTACAACAACTACAACAAAGACTAATATTCTGAGGGGTATAAGAGAAAGGATTATATGAAAGCAGTTTACAAAACTGAAACCACCTAAACAGCAATGGATTCTCAATCACATCAGTAAACACAGAAGTATAAATTAAAGCAAGAAGGTATCACTTTCTAAAACTGGCAAATTTCAGAAAGATGAATGAGTCAAGTTGATGGAGATGGTGGAATATAAAACACTCCTGCATTGTTGGTGGCTACGGCCCTTCCAGACAGTTGTGGAACAGCAGCATTAGGTCAGTTAAGATACTTGTTTCTGCCTGGGTACATATCCCAAAGAAATGCTCACGTAGGTTCTTCAGGGTGTGTGTGTAGATGTTAACCACTGCTCGAGGTGGAGTTGGATCTAATGTAATGTCTATTATCAAGGATGTATATTAGTAAATTGTGGGAGATGCATATACAGAAGATAATAAAGCAAAGAACCACGTAGTCCTCGTAAAGACACATGGATGGATCCAAAGAAGGAAGCAGTGCAGAGAAAAAAAAAATGTAAGGAAGAGATGACATCTCTAATGGACTACTACACGTATAAATCAAAATCATATGTACCCCAAACAAAGATAGACACTTCAAAAAAGCATATAGCAACAAAATACTTCTGGAAAGTAAATATTGAATAAGAATAGGAAATAATGCAGCTAAAGGGAAGTTAAATGTTCAAACAGTCAAAAGATGGGCCCTGCACACACCAGTGATGATAATTTTACACTAAATGAGAGGTACAATTATTTCAAACAACTGCATCAGAAATCCAAATGGAAAAGAAAAAAAAAATGACATTTTTGTTTCGATTTAATATTAAATAAATAATGCTTATTAATCATCTACTTCATTTTTTTAAAAAGAATGTTTATTTATTTATTTTGAGAGAGAGGGCACATGCCCATGAGTGAAGGGGGGATAGAGAGAAAGGGAGAGAGAATCTCAAGCAGGCTCCATGCTCAGTGCAGAGTCCCGTGTGGAGCCACTCGCATGTCCCCCAGGCACTCTACAGGGGGCTCGAACACGCGAACCATGAGAGCATGACCTGAGCTGAAGTTGGATGCTTAACCGACTGAGTCACCCAGACGCCCCTATCACCTACTTCATTTTGAATTACTGAAGTAGGCAGTTACATATATTCTATTCTATATTCCTTCCCTCACAAATGCCTGTAATATAAATATTAAATTCCATTTACAAAGGAGAGAAACTTGCATCTAAGATATGATGTGGCCTGCTAGGAAGAGGCAAAACTGGAGGGTAATCCCACGTCCCTTATCTGTTTCAAAAGATTTTAATCATTTCACTCTATGTATCTAATATGTTCAAAAGAATTTTCCCAGAGGCTTATATCCAGATTTCTATAAATACAGAGAAAACCAAGCTTTCATTAATACAGGTCTTCCTAAAACTTTTAATTCCCCAATATTGAGAGTGGTCGCATTTGTTTGAAGGAAAAACAGCACCACACCCATACAAGCACCATTTAGCCAGTCTGAGAGAAAGGGTGGAAACAAAACAAAACAAAACAAACAACAACAACAACAACAAAAATCTTTTTTCTTTCTTTCTGATAGCTCCTATTTTAGACCTTCTTGAAACTAGCGTTTTCCCTGCCCTCAGAGGAAATATTGCTTGGGTCTCGTACTCTATGTACACTTTTAGGAAATAAAAAGTTAGCTGGGCAGTTATACTCAAAAAGAATCAGTTCAGTTATTAAATAGCCGATGTAATAATTCAATGTCATAATCAAAATAATCCAACTTCTTTTAAATTGGAGCTCTTTCCTGCCCCCAGTGTGGTTCTACATTGGGCTGGCTACCTAACCAGGGATTTTATGATTGGCTTTTTCATTCTTTCTCCTGTTTTGCGTTTCTACCCAACTTCATCGGTTTAGGAGAGGGGGGTAAGAAGAACAGCCAAAGGAAGCAGGAAATATTTGTAATAATCCAGGTGAAACATGCTGGTAGTGGTTACCACCCTGGTCAAGTTATCGTTAGTGTCTCCTGAATTATTTATGATACTAATCTTCTCCCTCCACTCCTTTTCTTATTTTCTGCTCTCAGCATAGAACAAGCCTGATCCATTTCTAACAAGTTGGGTCGTGCTACTCATTTGCTCAAAATCAATCCCCCAACGCTCAGTGTAAAAGTCAAATCTTTGCACGTCCCTACATAATATGGATACAGCCCTCCCCCATCTTATCTCCTACAGACGCAGCCTCTATTCCTTCATTCTTTGTAAGCTTTGCAGCCATAAGTGATTTTCCTTGAACACAGCATTTCAGGTTTAATCCAAACAAGACCTTGGGCACATTATCAGTAAGAGATCAGTTACCTCCCAAACCACCCTCTCTGCTCCTATTACCACAGCTAGCCTTCAGCCAGCCTCTCACCCTTTTGATTTTTTTGTCCTTTGTCCCCATGCTCCAAAGGAAACATATTAAGCTTTTTGACTGGATCTGTTTGAAACTCCTCTCCTCTCATGCTTAAAGTGAATGGGATGCAATACCAACTCATCCCTTATGGTGGGGGGAAATAACTCAAGTAGCAGCATATTCTCAATAATATTTTCTACCATGATTAAAGTATTGGGTAATTAAAGATTTCTTAAATATGCCTTCGGGATTTGAATGATGACACAGGGAATATAATATAGGCTTGCAAATGATAGCTTACGCATTAGTATTCAATCTGATTGTTTATTCTTTTCATAAATATTTATATAGCACCCACTGCAATCCCAATCCCATCCTGGAAGCTGATGATCTGTTATGGAAAAACATCTGAGGAGACTCATATTTTAGTTGGAGGTAGATCGAAAATAAGCAAGTCAACCAGTAAGTGAAGAAAAGCCTCGTAGATATGACCAGAACTTTGAAGAAAATCAAGTGAGGTGAGTTGGGAAAGAATAGCAGGGCATACTTATAATGGAAAGTTCATAGAATTTCTCTTTGAGAATGTGTCCTTTGAAATGAAAACTGAATTTAAGGCATTTCACATCTTTTAAAAATTGGACAGCAACACGGAGAAGAATGAAACTGGACCACTTTCTCATACCATACACAAAAATGAATTCAAAATGGATACATATGTTTAAAATTAGAACATGCTCATACTGTATTTAGGAATATAATGTGTTTAAATTGTTACTGTACACATTAAATATGCATACATACATATACATGTATTTACCTACATACACAGATATATATATACTTGTACAAATGTTTCCATATATATTAATTTATATTCATACAAAATGTAGATGGTGTGAATAATGTATACAACTATATTTATATTATATATATATATTACATAAAATTTTATAAATAAAATATACCAGGAATGTGTTTTCTACTATGAATATATTTCCATGATTTATTGTGTTAAATTGACCTCTTTTTTTTCCCCTACTATTATCAATAGATGAGGTTTCTAATAAATCAGCACTTCTACAGATTAATGGTGTGAAAGACTTCTTAAAATACACAGGTGTATGTTATAATTTTAAAATCCCTTTTTATTTCTCCAGTCATATTTAAAATAAATAAATAAGTAAATTACTGGCTTCAAATTTTCTGTTTCCTTATTTATAGTATTATGGATTTAAATGCCTTTTGTGGCACAGATACATACTTAAGGATCTAGAGGAGTCTAATTTACAGTGTAAGTTATTTTATTTTTATTTTTTAAGTTTATTTATTTATTTTGAGAGAAGGAGAGAGAGCTAGGGAGAGGAAGTGGGGGAGGAGCAGAGAGAGAGAGGAGAGAGAAAATCCCAAGCAGGCTCTACACTGTCAGCACAGAGCCAGACGCGGGCTCGAACCCACGAATTGTGAGATCATGACCTGAGCCAAAATCAAGAGTCAGATGCTTAACTGGCGCCACCCAGGCGCCCCTACAGTGTAAATTATTTTAGTTGAAATATAGGTTCTATATTTTAATGGCAGGGAAACTGATGTTCTGATTCCAAGGTTCTTCTGTAATTCATTTCCAGTGCCTTTTTACCAGTAAGAATTTTTTTTTTCTCAGCTTTTATCTGCTATTTTTTGTATCCCTGCCCCCAACCTCTTCATCAATAAGACCAGGAAACTTCTAAGTTGAGAATTATTTCATTCACTGTCTTAAGCTTCCCATGAATGTATTTTCATTTTCTGTTTACTTTTTTCCATATATAATACGTGCCCTTTAAAGATGCTATAATTTTACATTCTAGTACTCACAAATGATTTAAGAGTTGGACTTTATTTTTTGTCCTTCAGTAAATTTTAGAAAGAAAAAGAATATAATGCACAAACATCATTCATCCACATAATAAATTATGAATTCACACATCCTGGAAAAATGTTTGGTTTCTCACAAAAACAAATGTGTGCATTCACACCCATCATAGAGAGTAACACATAGCTATATCTCTTATGAAAGGATCTTTATGTACTTTACAGAATTTATGAAGAAAGGTCCTTTTAAGCACCACTGAATGATACCATCTGTGGTTGAAAATACAACAGGTATTCAGTGCTGTGTCACAGAGAAAAGGGGAAAATGAGTTACAACTCTTAAGTGTCTTGTAGCCGTTGTTAGTTAGAATGACTAGAAACTTTTTTTAACCAAGGAATTCATAGTCATTCTAAAACACAAATGTGAAGAAAGGAAATTTATTCATAGTATCACTGCACAAAGATTACCATTTTTGTTTTCTGTTATCTACATAAAATGCTTAGTATCCTGCTTGGTATATTATAATCATTCATTAAAAGGCAATTATTTAATAATAATTTTAATAATATTTTCAGTAGATTAATATATATCAAGTCAAATGTTTCTTAAGATAATTTCTTTCCCTGTTTTGCCATAAATAAATCAGTCATCTTACATTTTTGTTGACCTCTGGCATTCCCTTTAATCTTTACATATTTATTACTAACAAGAATAAAGACGAGGAATAGTTAGCATTAAGTATGCACTAGAGCTAAAATTAATATCATACATTTATGGTAGCATGTACTGTATATAACAAAAAACTTTCAGGTAGGTACTGATATAGAAACTGAAACAGAGGTTAAGAACTTAACTCAAGGTCATGCAATATGTAAGAAAGGAGACAGAATCCAAACCTAAGTAACTACTCCAGACCCTACAGTTCCTGATACTATAAGGAATTACATGTTTTTATTGATGACAGTAGATATCTCCACCTATACACCTGAGGAGATATATCACTGCAATGAATCAGAAGCCAGAGGACGAGGGGCGCCTTGTTGGCTCAGTCAGTTAAGTGTCTGACTTCAACTCAGGTCATGCTCTCATGGTTAGTGGGTTCGAGCCCCACATTGGACTCTGTGCTGACAGCTCAGAGCCTGGAGCCTGGTTTGGATTCAGTGTCTTCTGCTCTCTCTGCCCCTACCCCGCTAGCACTCTGTCTCTTTCTGTCTCAAAAATAAACATTAAAAAAATTAAAAAAAAAAAAAAAAAAGAAGCCCCAGGACTGACTGAGCAGTGATCCATAACTCAAACTATTAAGAGTGCATGGGTAAGAGTGCATGGGTCTCTGAGTGACCCCTCATAGGAGAGACTTGAAAGCCTGAAAGGTGTCTTCACTTCTTCACTGCTCAATACTTTTAGGAAGTTGCAGGCAGAGGAAACAGAGGAAGCGAATTGTGATTGCAAAACGTGTCCTAGAGAGTAAATATACATCAACTAAAGACAGTCTTATAAACACATCCCTTTGCTCACAAATTGCTTATCCCACATATTAGTGTAAATCTTTAGATCAATAAAATGTGATATTCTGTAATCTAGATTTTTCTCTGCCTTCGCTAGTTTACCGCAGGATATCAGGGCGGCCATAACTACCAGAGGAAGAGGTTTTGCCCCAGATCCCATAACCAATCCTGGCACAAACAGCTTGGGCAATGAAATTGCCCTTGATGGGCTCTGAATTCCTCTCTGGAAAAGTGACGAGAATGCTTGCCATATAATAATTATATAATATGTTAGGAAAGACATGTTGATGCTGAATTATTGTTAGAAACCTTTAAATATCCTATTTTACTTGAAAATACATTTCTGATACTTACCAAAGTGATGCATTCTTCAAGCCTCAATTCAAACCCTTTCTCCTTGTGTAACATTTTAGTTTATTCCAAGCCTCAAAAATTTCTCCTTACCCCACTCTTATGACACTGGGTAATGTATATTCAACTGTTAATTGTGGCCTTTCTTCTCCCAATCCTTGTGTTTTGTTGAATTTAAAATTACCTCATGCACTGCCATTTAACTGGGTAGAATTTCATTTTGCCTCCCCACCTTCATGATACATATGTAAATAACAAAAACTGTGTTATACTTGTTTTTACACCAACATTATCTCTCCAAGGGTAGGAACTCAGTATATAAATAAACGAATGGATATGCTGATGTCATCAATTGATGAAAATATAACTCTTTTACATTGCAAATAAATTTGTAAATTGTTTCTCATCTCATAAGATTCTTGTGAGGAGACACTTTTATATCTGTGCATATTAGCAGTATTTGATAAGATGTAACATTTAATTTTAGTGGATAATTTAATATTTCATAAATACAAAATGTTTTGAAAATATATTTATAAAGAAAAATCACTTTCACTAAAGCAAAGTTGTTTGATCTTTTTTTCCAGGTTTCATTATACTTCAATTTGACATCGATTGATATGGAACATGCCATGAAAAAGTGACAACAAATTCTATACAAATGTTACCTTGGGAGGTTTCTAGGTAACGTATAGCATAGGGAATATGGTCAATAATATTGTAATAGTTTGTATGATGACAGATGGTAATTAGATTTATGGGAATTATTTTGTGATGTATAAAAATATTGAATCACTACAATATACACATGAAAGTAGTAAGATATTGTATACTAATAATACTTCAATAAAATTTAAAAAAAAACTAGGGATACTTTATTTGCAATAAACAAACAAACAAACAAACAAAACAAAATGGAGCGTGGTGGATGGAAGTTTCCTCTTTAGATTAAGTGGATAAGATTGTATCTAGGGTGACCTTGATTTCACTGTCAAATTTTATTTACTCTTAAAATCAAAAAGATACTTAAAATTTTTTAAATGTATATTTATTTTTGAGAGAGAGAGGCAGACTGCAAGCAGGTGGGAGCAAAGAGAGAGGAAGACACAGAATCTGAAGCCAGGCTCTGAGCTGTCAGCACAGAGCCCAGCAGGGGGCTTGACCCCATGAACCATGAGATCATGACCTCAGCTGAAGTCAGATGCTCAACCAACTGAGCCACCCAGGCACCCCAAAAAGATGCTTTTGTCTTCAGAAATAATTTACAATTTATCATATGTGAAGTTGAAAAAAAACAAAAACAAACAAACAAAAAAAACACCGGCAGAGGAGAAAATCTAAAAGTGGAAAATCAAGACAAAACAAAATAAAACACTGATAGAGATTGATAGAATCTTGTGGATGAGATAGGAAGGCTGATTCCTTACCCTTCAGTTATCACAAATTTGATGCAGAGATGTCAAACATTCTTACTTCTACAACTGTAAACTTTTGGTAACTTCAAGTCCTTTTAGATTTTTGCTTATCCTCACACTGAATAAAACAAATCATCTAAATACTTTAACATACTAAACCCCAGGAATGAAGCAAGCACTACGGAAGGTGAGTCAATTCCTGAAAGTCACTTGGGATCCTAAAGGCAGTAGTACAGCATGATGACTTGGGCACTGTCGTAGGGACTGATACACAAGCAATTATTAGCCTCAGACCCTCAGTTTCCACTGTGCCACTCTTGGAGTATACTGGGATTCAGTGATCTGATAGGCTATTGCTGAAGTAAGATATGAAGTAAGACAGAAGGCGTGGATCTAATACAAGGACTATTACATCATTTTCAAGGATATAAGGATCAAGGTTCTTATCACGGACCACAGTACATCAGTGTTTATAGCATAAATAATTGCTTTATTTTTATTTTTTAAAGTAAACTCTGTGCCCAATGTAGGCTTTGAACTCATGAGCTCCAAGATCAAGAATTGCATACTCTATGAACTGAGCCAGCCAGGCAATCCTAATGCATAGTTCCTTTATTTTTAATTTTTAAGTAAGTGTTGAGCCAACAGGTTCAGCTTGCAAACACAATAAAAAAGATGGTCATATTTGTAAAAAAAAAAAAAAAAGAATAAAGTTATTATCACTCTCAACAGCCTTCCTTTGATTCACTAATACTGAGTTCATTTTGTTTTCTGTTGTTTCCCTTTTTGATCACTCTGGGCATGCTCTTTTTCTTCTTCAATTTTTAACTGATTTAGTCTAGTTCTGTTACTTAAAATTATATGTAAACACCACAGAAAGGCACAAAGGAACTTTCATGGGGATGCAAACATTCTATACCTTGATTGTGGTGCTAGTGACATGATTTTGAATATTGTGAAAATACATTAAACTGTTCACCTTAAAAGGCAAATTTTATTGTACTTTAGTTATGCTTGAGTAAGCCTGACTGTAAAAAATAAAATAAAATAAAATAAAATAAAATGAAATGAAATGAAATGAAATGAAATACAATACAATACAATACAATACAATACAATACAATAAAATAAAATAGCAAAGCTGATGTCCAAGAAATTACTGCCTGTTTCTTCTAGGAGTTTTATGGTTTCAGGTCTCACATTTTAGGTCCTTAATCCATTTTGAGTTTATTTCTGGGTATGGTGTAAGAAAGCGGCCCATTTTCTTTTCTTTTTATTTTAGAAAGAGAAAGAGCACAGAAGCAGGGGAGAGGGGAAGAGGGAGAGAGAGACAGGATCTTAAGCAGGCTCCATGCTCATCACAGAGCCTGACTCAGGGCTCGATCCCACGACCCTGAGATCATGACCTGAGCAAAAATCCAGAGTTAGATGCTTAACGGACTGAGCCACCATGCACCCTTAAAGTGGTCCATTTTCATTCTTCTGCATGCAGCTGCCCAGTTTTCCCAGAACCATTTGTTGAAGAGACTGTCCTTTCTCAATTATATATTCTTGTCTCCTTGGTCTTAGATAATTGGCCATGTAAGTGGGAGTTTATTTCCGGTCTCTCTGTTCTATCAATCTGTATATCTATTTTTGTGCCAGTACCAAACTGTTTTGATTACTATAGCTTTGTAATATGTCTTGAAATCTGGAATTGCAACACCTCTAGTTTTGCTCTTCTGTTTCAAAGAAGCAATTCAGGGTCTTTTGTGCTTCCATGAACATTTTAGTGTTGTTTGTTGAGTTTTGACAGGAATTACATTGAATATATAGGCTGCTTTGGGTATACTGACACTTTAACAATATTAATACTTTCAATCCATAAGCATAAACTATCTTTCCATTTGTTTGCGTTGTCTTCAATTTCTTTCATCAGTGTTTTATAATTGTCAGAATATAGATCTTTCATAACTTTGGTGAAATTCATTCCTAGACATTTTATTCTTTTTGGTGCAGTTGTAATGGAAGTGTTTTCTTAATATCCCTTTCTGCTACTTTGTTATGAATGTATAGAAACACAACCAATTACTGTATATTAATTTTATATCCTGCAACTTTACTGAATTTGTTTATTATCTCTAATTTTTTTTGGTGGAGTCGATGGTTTTCTAAGCATAGTATCATTATCTGCAAACAATGACAGTTTAACTTCTTCCTTACCAACATGTATGTTTTTTTATTTTGTATTTAATAAATATGCCTTCTATTTCATATTTAATAGAGTGGCAAGAATGAGCATGCTTCTCTTGTTCTTGATCTTAGAGTTTTTCAGCATTGAGTATGTTACCTGTGGGTTTTTTCAAAAATGGTTTTTATTATGTTGAGGTATATTCTCTCTAAACCCACATTGTTGAGAGCTTTTTTCATGAAGCACTGTTGAATTTTGTCAAATGCTTTTTCTGCATCACATACTTCTTAATTCTTCCTTTTGTTGATGTGATGTATCATAATTGATATATAAATATTGAACTATCCCTGAATCCCCAGTGTCAATCCCACTTGTTAGTGGTGAATGATCTTTCAGTGTATTGTTGATTGCAGTTTGCTAACATTTTGTTGAGTTTTTTCATGTATGTTCATCAGGGATATTGGCCTGTAGTCTTTTTCTTTCTCTCTCTCTGTCTCTTGTAGTGCCTTTTCCTTGTTAATGTATCAAATTAATGGTGGTTTCATAGAACAAATCTGGACATTTTCCTACATCTTCTATATTTTGGAATGTTTGGGGAGATGTTAGGTATTAATTCTTCTTTAATATTTTGGCAGAATTCAGCTACAAATTCACCTGGTCCTAGACTTGTCTTTGTTGGCAGATTTTAAATTACATTTTAATTTTGTTACTGGTAAGTGATTTGTTCAGATTTTCTATAGCTTCCTGATTCAATTTTGGAAAATTGTATGTTTCTAGGAATTTGTCATTTCTTCTAGGTTGTCCAATTTGTTGGCATATAATTTTTCATAGTATTATCTTATAATCCTTTTTATTTCTATGGTATTGGTTGTTACTTTCTCAGGAAAATGAAACAAAAACAAAAATAAACATTGGGACTACACCAAAATAAAACGCTTTTTCACAGTTAAGGAAGAAATGAGCAAAATTTAAAGGGTGGGAGAAGATTCTTGGAAGTGATATATCTGATAAGGAGTTAATATCCAAAATATATAAATAATTTCTACAACTCAATACCAAAAAAGCAAACAATACCATAAAAAAATGGGCAGAAGATCTTAATAGACACTTTTTACAAAGTAGACATAGAGATGGTTAAGAGACACATGAAAAGATGCTCAACATCACTTATCATCAGGGAAATACAAATAAAAATCACAGTTAGATATCAGTTTACAACAATCAAAATGGCTAGAATAAAAAAGAGGAAATAACAAGTATTGGCAAAGATGTGGAGAAAAAGAAACTCTCATGCACTGTTGGTCAGAATGTTAATTGATGCAGCCATTGTGGCAAACAATATGGAAGCCCCCCCCCCCAAATTAAAAATAAAAATACCATACAATACAGTAATCCTGCTACTGGGTATTTAGCCAATGAAAATGAAAACACTAATTTGAAAATTTATATGAACCCTGTTTATTGCAGCATTATTTACAATAGCCAAGGAATAGAAACAACCCAAGTGACTATCAATAGATGAATGGATAAAGATTATATAAAAAAGGATGAGATTGTGCACTTGTGACAATATGGATGGACCATGAGTATATTATGCTAAGTTAAATAAGTCAGAAAGAGAAAAACAGATATTTTATGATATCACATATATATAAAATCTGAACAACCAAACAAATGAGTAAACGAACAAATAAACAGAGAGAGCAGAAACAGACCTATAAATACTGATAACAAACTGATAGTTGCCAGAGGGAATGTGGTGCAGAAATGAGCAAAATAGGTGAAGAGGAATGGGAGATACAGAGTCCCAGTTGTGGAATAAAAAGTCATGGGGATAAAAGTTACAGCATAGGAAATATAGTTGATGGTATTGTAATAACGTTGTGCAGTGACAGATGGCAGCTCAGCTTGTGGTGAGCATAGCATATTGTATAGACTTGTCAAATCACTATGTTGTACACCTGAAATTAATGTAACATTGTGTGTCAACTCTACTTCAATTTAAAAAAAGGAACAGCGATAGCAAAAAATATATTTAATGATTTCTCTGTGTGTGTCCCTGTGTGTTCTCCAACACATTAAAAATGCTGTGTATTTTGCAATATTTGTAGCATGATATCTTAATACATTTTTATTATATGTGTAATACATTAGCAGATTTTTACAACACCCATGGGTTATCAACAGTGAGAGACCTACTAATCATGACTGGGGAGATAACTGACAGGGATAAATGTTTGGCAGATTTGAAATTTAGACTTATAAATCAGATGTTCAGAAACATGACTTTCCTAATTTTCTAGTAAGTGAATATAAGTAACTCTCCATTTTCATAACAGTAGAAAACTCAATATCAAGCCCTTTTAAGGGATCTAATAATACCCAGTTTAATATACAGTTATTTTTATAAAAATATTATTCAAATTTAACATATTTCTTCACCATTTCCCTTACCTGGCTTCCTAAGGGTGATCAATTTTGCTGAGATTAGTGAGTGGCATTCTCAGAAGGGGGAAGGAAGAGAAGTAGAAAATAAATAGTTTTCTGATATTAGTTTTTACGCCATCCTATGTTCTTTCTTGCCTCTGCTCCTTTGTACCTCATTCCATTGAAGCACCCTGTGCTGTCCAGCCTTCATCCTGTCCAGCCTTCAAGACTCCCGTATTGTCATCAGCTGCAGATACCCATGATCAGTGCTGTGCCTTCCCAGTAGCGAGTGATATCAATGTCTTCTGGGTCCCCTTAGGCCGGTCCTCTTCTGGACCATGCTCCTTCTCAGCACTTCCTAGGACCCCACATTTCCAGGAAAATCCTGACTACACTTTCTTCATACAAGGTTAAGATATTCATGATTTTTTTGAGACTATTCACCTAGACGATCTATATGCTAATTTACCACTAAGTTGTCTTGTTACTCTGTGGCCTTGGTAAATATCAAGATTTCTGAAAGGCTCACAGTCTTGAAAAACACAATGGAAAGCATTAACACTCCCACCCCTGAGTTTAGCTTTCAAGGGGCAATATAAAAATCCTCTTCTTAGAGGACCATCCAGGTATAACTATTCATTTATAATTTTTTCTTTATAAAAGAATTCTTTTATAAATATTCCTTTATCATGGATGATAATTGAATGGGTCGAAAACAGTGTTTTTTTTTACTTTAAAATACCATATTTTAAATATTTTGAAATTTTAAGTTAATTACTTTAAAAAAATTGTAATGACTTATTTTAACATCACAGTCCCTGGTTTTCTAGTGGGTGTATTTTATACAATTTTGTAAGTAGACAGTGAATCAGTACATATATTGAACATGACTGGTGAGAAAACTAATAGGGATAAATGTTTGCCAGGTTTGAAATTTTGGGGTTATTTTGTATTTAAAATATAAATTATGAGGCACAAATAGTCAAGAAAAAATAAGTTTAGGAGAGAGGAATGTTTTTAACATTTTTTAATTTACTTAATTCCTGTATTTTGAATATATAAATCAATATAATTTTATACATGAAGCATTTATTTTGACAATCATGTTTATTCTTTTTATTCTGATGAATACTGTTTGTTTTGCAACCATGAAACTCTGGGGTATTAGGTTAATGAATACACCAATAAAATGAATTGCAGAGATCTGGAATTTGTATTTTATTTTAGTAAAAGAAATCTGTCAAGAATACAAAGAGTGACAGAAGTATTAAGTCTCTACTCTTTCATATTTCATTCAAATTCAAAAATCTCTTTGTTTTTCTTATGGCTTTTCTGAAATATATTTGAAATAACATTATTCAGCACATTAAAATGTCTTGACAATTCTTTGTAGGTTCCATTTTTTATCAATATAAAATGACTTATCATTATCTTTTTCAGTAGGTTTTGCTTTGAATTTCATTTTATTCGACTTCAATATTGAATTGCAATTCCTAGTGATATTACGTTTTCATTTGCCTGATATATCCTTCCTTTCACTTTTAACACTTTCTTCGATGATTTTATTTTAATTCTATAAATGGCATAACATTATTTTTATGCATTCCTACATGAATTTTATTATGGAAAATTTTAACCCATTTATATTTATTATTTTGCCTGATATATTTTATATTTTGTCATCTTAAATTTTTCTCCTTAAGCATTTATCATTAAAGCTTCAGAGTTTACAACAAACACTGATGGGTCAATGCCCAACCCTGGCTTACCTTCCCCTACCTTCTCTCACAGGCATACTGCTTTTCAGTACCCTTTAGCTTTACTTAGCCTGTTCCAACATAAAGCATAAGCTGAGAGTGAGTAGAACAGCTGGGTTTTGTGTAGTGGTATCCTTGTACTTCCCAGGAAACACAAGTATATGTAATGTTTGTTTTCTAGACCAATGGTTCATAGCCATCTCATGGACATAGAATTATCTGGAAAATTCGTACAAGAAAAGAAATGTATAGAGTTTCCCTGGCAACCAAGGTTAGGATTTAATTGCTCTGAAATCAGATCTGCATGTGATTATTTTTGAAGTTTATTTATGTATTTTGAGGGGGTTGGAAGGGGAAGAGCGAGAGGGAGAGAATCCCAAGCAGGCTCTGTGCTCAGAGGGATGCAAGACTAGATCTCACATCCGTGATATCATGACCTGAGCTGATATCAAGATTTCCACACACAGCCAACTAAGTCACCCACACACCCCAAGAACGTGATTGTTTTTGAAAACTTCCTCAGGTGGTCTAATGTGCAGCCAAGGCTGAATAAACCCTTCCCTTCTGTCTCTGCCATACCCACTCACTCCAAGCTCTAGAACTGACTACTTCTCCTATTGTAACTCCTATGCTTTTCTATAAGAATTTCTCCTGAACATTATCTTCTCTAAATTCCTCAGTCCATCAAGAATAGATATGTCATCTTTCCCTAGTTTCCAGCTCTGCTATCAATTTTTCTATTTTTATATAGCCATTTCAGTATTTCAGTGAAAATTCTGAAAAAAGTGGGGTGTGCCAATTTCCATTCCTGGGCTTAGTTTTCATTAATAATGAAGCCTCAACATGGAATTCTTATCAATTGTTGCTTTATGATGCTTTAAGAGTTCTGATAGTAGAAATGGATTTTCCGTGATATTCGTGCCAAGATAGTAATGACTAAATATCCAAAGATTAAATTAGATATTAAATTAAAAAAATGAAAATGCTTACTATTTATATGATAATGTGCATTTTATATGAAAGAAAAAATCGTAAAGTATAATCGTATAAAATAATTTTTATAGAAAATTATCTATAATTGCTCTAGTGGGATTTAGTTAGATTTTTGACAATAATAATGCAAATAACATATGGTGTTTATTGATTTAAATTCAAGAAAAATAGTTCTCTTTAAATTCCCAAAATAATAATAAAAATTATAATAAAAATAATAATTTACTGAGTAATTATTCTGTGTAAGGTCATGTTCTAAATCCTTATGATAATACAACTATGTGAGTTATTTTTATTAAGTGTTGAAGAAACAGAGAGTTTAAATCATTTGTTTGAGGTCACAGAGTTGGACCCAAGCGGACAATTTCTTATACCCATGTTTTAGCCATTATGATGCTTTGTGTCACGTAAGTGATCTTTATTTTTCTCATTATACCTTTGGTTTTCTTGCTGACATTTTACTGTAATAAATGGCTATTTTTATTAACCACAATAAAATGTTAATAACAGTTAAGAACAATTTTTAGCCCCAAACAAACAATTACCGCAAGCATTTACGTGAGCTGTAGGCAATGTTAAAACATTTGTCAAGTTCATTTGAAATTCGTTATGTGAAGATGCCACATACAAATTTCTCTGAGACAAAAAAGGAAAAAAAATCCATTACCATACCAAGTGGTATTTATTTCTCTCTGCTTTTTAAAGGTTGAGTCTGGGTCTAGATTACTTAGAATGATGGAATTGTACTCAACTCTTGATAATAGTTTAGTGTATCTCAGTTTAGGGAGGGCAGATACTGTTGACGGCTGATCTTAGACAGAAAATTCCCCAGACATTTTTTATAATATAAGAACATGAACGTGCATATACCATATGACAGTGAACAATGGTGGCTTGGTCAATAGCAGCCTGGTCAACATGATCCGATTTTATAGTGTTGTTCTATAACTTAGTTAATAACCCTCTCCAACTTCTCTTTCTGACAAAAAAAAAAAAAAAAAAAAAAAAGAGGCATTTTAACGATCAGTTAATTTTCAAGGAGTAGAGACAATCATTTTTAAAAAATATTTCCCAGACAACCAAATTCCAGGATGACAACAACCTATGGTTTTATTCATTTTGACATAAATATTCAGCATGTTTGGCAAGCAAATAAAGGGTCGGCTCTTATAGGACAGATAATTACATCTATCTCAAATGTATGTTTTGCATAATTGGGAGTGGGAAAGGAGTGATAGATTGAAAATCAACACAGAACTAAAAGGTTTATGTCAACTCTCCCACCCACCTTTGAATTTAAATATGTGTCTATGGAAACATCTGCCAGGTGTTAAGCAATCTGCTTGGTGTTATTGATTAGAGAGACTGAGATAAAGTCTCTGTTCTAAGAGAGTTCATCATCTTGTAGGGACAAAAGACCCAGGACTGGACAAATTATAATTCAACATGATTCATATGATATCAGGGTATTTAAGCAACGTTGTGAGGAAGCAAAGAGGGTGGGGCTGCTAACTCTACCTGCAAAGACTGAAGAATAGTGTAAATATTAGGAAAAGGATGTTGAACATTCCCAACATGAACACTGGCAGGATGCAGAGCTGGAGAATAAATGGAAGTCTATCTAACACATACACACATACATATATATGTAACATATACATATATCTATCTAACATACACACACACAGATCTAGTCTATCTAACATATACACATATACATATATATATACACATACATACATATATACACATACATATATATATATACTTCATATACCATATTATATATATATATATATATATATATATACACACACCATATATCTAAATATTTAAAAGTTATTATTCCAGGTTAGAAGCTGTTAAATATATTTTACCATGTATCCAAAATGACACAAAGATGTGTACAGCTAGGGTATGCATATGACAGTCAGTCAAATCATGTATATGACAGTCAAATAAAACTATAATTCATTATTATTGCATTTGTCTTGGTGTCTTGATAAAATTACTTGCACATTTGTCTAGGCCAACAGTGTTCTAATGGGTAATAAAATGTATACATGAGGGGCACCTGGGTGGCTCAGTCGGATAAGTGTCCGACTCTTGATTCTGGCTCAGGTCACGATGTCACGATTTGTGAGGTCGAGTCTCACGTCGGCACTGTCAGTGCAGAGCCTTCTGGGGATTCTCTCTCTTCCTCTCACTGCCTCTCCCCTGCTCTCTCTCTCCCTCTCTCTCTCAATAAATAAACATTTAAAAAAATGCATTCATGAGACATGGAGGAGTGTTTATTTTGTACTAGCTTTCTATACTGCATAATAAATCACCACAAACTTTGCAGCATAAAGCAACTGTATACACAAATGTATTATGTCATATTTTGTATGAGTCAGGAGTCTGGTCACCAGTTAGCTGGGTCCTCTGCTGTATCTCACTATGCTGAAATTGGGTGTTGGCCAGGATGTTTTCATTTGAGGCTCACAGCCCCCTTTCAATTTCACTGTTGTTGGCAGAATTCATTTCCTTGTGGTTGTAGGACTGAGGTTCCTGTTTTCTTGCTTGCTCTTAACCTGAGGTCATTCTTAGCTCCTAATGTCCTCTTCCCATTACTATCTACTTATACAAAATCATATATCAGGAGAATGGCAATATAACCAAATGCTTTAAAATAAGAGACTTACTGGTACATTAGGATTTAGGAAACACATACCTATTGGCTTTTAATGTAAAAGAAGAATGCTAATAAAACTTTCAAAGTTGAAGAAAAGTATCTCCAAGATGCCTCACTAGAAAGCTTTCACTGAAAGTAAGGTATCAAAATATAAGTTCATGGCAAAGAAATCATATCTTTTACTCTGATTTCAAGAATTAAAGTCTCCCTTTGAGCAAAGTTTCACTTTCTCTATGCTTTATTTTTTTTCCTCATGCTAAGCCTATTAAAATAAAACAGACCCTAGCCATTATTTTTCTTACCTATATTTATTTTTTGTATATTGTTTCCCACATAATCATTCTAAAACAGTTTATTTTTACATGAAAGTAAAATGAATCCGAATTTTCCCAGCAAACAAAATAAGCTCACAAAACTGACCTGCAGCATTGTCTGGTAAACACAACCATTGTTACACTGAATGCTTACAAAATTAATTTAGTAACTTCTCTGAGGATTAATGAAGGAAAAACATTTAGCATATTATTTCTTGCCTTCCTCATTAGTATTTTTACCACATCAAGGAACAATATTGATTCTTCTGTTAAAAAGGGGGAACAAGTGAAACCTGATGTGCCCAGGTAAGTATGACATATGAATTGGTTGATTGATGATGGGTTATTTACCAGTTGATGAGTTACACTTTGATATTTGTAACCTTTAATTCAGCCTGAATAGGTGCAACTCTTTCAAAGTAGGCCATGATATAGTAGACACTAAAGCTGTCGGATTTGATGAAAAGGAAATGTGGCCTGTGCTGTTGGCCTATTAATGGCTTGGCCACACACTTGATGTCTTACACTTCTCTCCAGTATTTCATTTAAAAATGCACACGGTGAGTGAGCTAATAAATGCACATCTTTCTGGAGCTCAGTGCAGGAGGCACCTATAGAACAGCTATTTATAAACACCTTTGGTCCTCCCAGGCAAAGGTTGAAGCCAATTTATAACAAAATTTCACCTACATCTCTCAGATATGAGCTGGAGGTCAGCAACAGAGAACACAGTGGCCATGACAACTAAAAGATCTAATAAACATCCACATGAATGTTTGAAAAGATTATAGAGCAATCTTTTTCTGACCTGGACTCCATGGTTGAAAATGTTGAGCTGGGATTATCAGACTCTCATTACAAAATCCATTGAGTAGGAAAGTGTAAGATTTAAAGTCATTAGGTCATCTTTGTTCTATTAATATTCCTTCTTATTTCATGATTGAAGAAGCTTATTTTGTTAAAACCGAATACATATTACATTATATCTTAATGCAGTTTAAAAAGATTGCCCAGTTTTGAAATTTAAAACAGACTTGTATAGATATAGATTTTATTTTCATTACTACCCTGGACGCCATTTTAATTGTTATATTTACACTATTTTCCCCTGAAGTCAACAACAAAAAAGTCTTCCACATGGAATGTGTGAAGACTGAGCCTCAGTATTTTTGTCTGAGGTTTTGATGATACTGTTTATGTCACAGTCACTATCATATTTCAGTTTAGGAAGCCACAACTAAGCTGTTTAGGGAGGTTATTTCTTATCACCCACAATTCATTCAGCCTGACCAGGAGCATAATAACTCCAGAGAAACTAATTAGAAGTTCAGAAAGAACAGAAAGGCTTTCAATGACTTTTTTTTTTTAATTTCCCTGTCCAGGCTTCTAGCACCATGTGACAACAGAACGTCAAAGAAGTGAAAATATACATACACAATATGGTAGAGACAGATCTCCGTGGAACTGAGAAAGGAGCGTTTTCAAGCTGACTGGCATTTTGTTGGCTTATCTATCATACCTTCTAATCAGAATTCAGACTCAATGTTTCCAAAAAGTTACACTGGCAAAAGTTATTATCTCCAATTGAATTTTAATTTTATATTCTACTTTCCCTTAAATCTTTCACCAATATTCATTGAAAATAACATTACCAAATGCTGCCAAAATAAGTGGACCCATGATGTCAATGATTTAGTTTGAGCACCTCACATTCTGATACTTTGGGGGATTTGCTTTGGCTGGTAAATGCTAGTCAGTCCATCCGTGTGCTCATTTATCATCTATAGTATATGTTGTCCGTTCTTATAGCTGTGTGACAAAATGATGTCCAAAGCTTCCTCATATTCCGATGTTTTTTTACGTATCACCTTCTTGTATGAGTTTTTTATGACCCAGCATTCTTTTGGTTTCCGTTCCTTGACCCATCTTATTGTTTATCAGTGTTCTAATGCAATTTGCCTCCCCCCTTTTCTTTCCTTGTAGCGTCACAAAAGTCCTAATGGCATCCAAGAGCTGGGCCTCCAGAGAGAAGAAGCCACAAATCCTGCAAAAGCTGACCTGCAAAAGTTAGTGGAGACCAATAGGGATGCTCTGGATCTGGATATTGGATCTGCAGCAAGGCCAAAAAAGACTTGGTGGAACTAATTAGAATTCTGGCAGTGGGGTAATTTCAAGACACAGTCGTCACAGTGGAACCAGTGATGGTATTTTATTTTTAATTGTTGATTTATTTATTTTTGGAGGGAGAGAGAACAGGCCGGGTAGAGGCAGAGAAAGAGGGCGAGAGAAATCCCAAGCAGGCTCCGTGATTTCAGAGCCCAGTGTGGGGCTCGAACTCACAAACTGCAAAATCAGGACCAAGAGTCGGGTGCTTAATGAACTGAGCCACCCAGATGCCCCGACAGTTTCTAAGATCCAGTGTTGGAGACAGTGTGACATAACCAGGCTATTCTTGTGGCATGACTTGAAGTGTTACTACAGCATGCCAGGTAGGGTGACCACTCTTTCCAGTTTGCCCAGGACTGAGGGATCTCCCAGGACCTGGGACTTTCAGGGCTAAAACTGGGAGAGTCCCGGACAAGCCTGCATGAGTCGGTCACCCTACGTCTAACATGTCTAGTTTCTTTCTCAATATCTGATACTGGTTCTTGGTCTTCCAAGGTATTCTGTGACCTATCTCCATTCTATCTTAAAAAGCAGGGGTTCAAATTAGTAGGGGTCTCTGTTCAAATTTGTAGGGGTTCGTTTCTGATTTCATCATTACAGAATCCTGACTGGTATAGAAATCAACAGAGTGTGAGATGCAGGGGAGATATGGTCAGGGAATCAGATAATCTGATACTGGTTATCTGGCTAGGTGAAAATTCATTTAACAATCGGGGCAGGGATATTAGATGGAAGAGTAAATTAGTAGTCAGAAATGAAGTGCTCACTGAGGCTTGGCTTGGAGGAAAGTGGTCACTGCTATAAGAACAGTAGGAAGAACGTAAAATGTTGAGAACTGAATATGGACTGTCTGCTGGGAACAGCACTACAGAGAGAGAGAGACAGAGAGAGAGAGAGAGACAGAGAGACAGAGACAGAATGACATGCTCTGATCCTTGAATATTTGGTAAGGGAATAATAACTAAAACCTGGGAATTTTCCAGGACTGATGATAAAGAAACACTAATTTTTAGCAGCTGCACAACTAAAATAATGAAAATCTAAACGGCATGTCAAGCCTAAGCGTTGCTACATTCCAAAATGCGTCAAATTCAGTCTCCTAAATATCTTCTGTAAAAGTAAACACACTAATCAGAAAAGAATAGGATTCTGAAACAGACAGAGTGATGAGGCATGAGGCACTGGGTTTGTGATACTGCACTGCCCCATCATCCCTAAACTGCCTTCCTCCAAAGAACCTCTGTCTTCCTTGAAGACACTTATGCCTTCCTCAGCTGATGGAGTTACTTGGCAACATGAAACACATTTTCTTGTGGCCCCTCCTCCCCTTTCTTGTTCCTTTGTTTCCATTTCTATAACTAGAATCAGCTCCCAGTTTATCCAGCAAACGAACTTTACATCACAAAAGGTTAGTTAATTTAATTTACAAAGTTCCAATGAGTACCTGAAATAGATCTTGGGAGTACTTGATGAAGGAGAAAGGAACAGTATATTTTAGATTACACTGACTTTATTATTTTATTATTATTTTTAAAATTTATTTTGAGAAAAAGAAAACATGAGCAGGGGAGGGGCAGAGAGAGAGAGAGAAAGAGAGAGAGAGAGAGAGAGAGAGAATCCTAAACAGGCTCCACACTGTCAGCACAGAGCCTGATGTGGGGCTGGGACTCAGGAACTGTGAGATCATGACCTGAGCCAAAATCAGGAGTTGGACACTTAACCGTCTGAGTCACCCAGGCGCCCCCGATTAAACTGACTTTAGCCACATAGGTGCACTTACCAAAAATTCTAGATCCCACGTATTGAATTAGCAGCTAAAACCCGGACTCCATAGCACCCCATGACAGCACTGACATGACAAAAAACTGGGGTAGATTCCAGAGGAAGGAATCCAAAGACTGTGGAGATTAAAATAAGTGAGTGAAAATTTCTTGTTCAGTCTTCCACTCAAGCAAACTCTGATTCACAAAGGACCTAGAAGGTCCCCTTACCCCAAGGCCTCCCCAAACACATTGGGGAGGGGAGTGCAAGCATTCCTAAAATATTATTTTAGTAGCTGGTGGGAGAAGGGGCAGTTGATATGGTCTCCCTGGTAGAATGGGAGTGAGAGGATAGCAAAGGTGTGGAGACACAGACAGTATAACTTTCAGAGGGCTATTAAGGGTGGGGTCTTGTGAGGCAGCAGTCTGCCATAGTAATCTGAATGGTGTGAAATGCAAGGTATTTGACGGTGCTTGACTGATCATGGGACCTGAAGAGCAAAAACAGATGGGCATCCATCCCACTCACGTCCTACCTGACTTTCATAACCAACCATGGTAGGGACCTGTGACTTCTCACCCGATTTCTATTCCTAACTTATTTCATGGACTCACAGACTCTTAAAGAAGAAGCCTGATAACTTTGAGGAGTTAACTGTTACACCGGCAAATCATACTAGTTCTGTAAATATTTCTTCCTTAAGGAAGAAGACGGGGGAAACAACTCAGAAAACTGTGGATTTTTTTTTTTTTTTCTGCCTGTGGCTCTGGGCATCTAATGGCTGGGTGTGTAGGCAGTCGCTGTGATCCAGTGACACAACTTATAAAGGGTAGTAATAAATGGCATTGTGATATCTGTCTATATCATAGAGCCTGTAAGATCCAGAAATTCACATGCTTACTTTCCCAGTTCTTGAATGCGTAGCCAAAATATGCCCTTGGCAACTGACAGGCTTCTACATTAGCTTCCTGCACTGCAGGCTGTTTTGATAGGAAAGCTCATACAGAAGCTTCTGGAACTTCCTTTAAATGGCAACAAAAATAAGAATAATTGCATTCCTAGTGGAATCACAGACATTCCCACCACCATCAAAGATGTGAAATTTACAAAGGCACTGATTCTGCTCACATCCCTTCTAGCTCTCCAGCCCAACATGTGCAGGAGTAGATAAGTGTTGGAGACTAGCAGAGGACTATCAATGAACGTAATCAGATAAAGACTTCAACCGGAGCTCATGCAGCAAATGACTAAAAGCTCAATACCTGGCATGTATTTATTGATCTGAAGTGTACTCTTTTCTCTACATCTACTTTGTTGTCATTTTGAAGGAACATATACTTCCATTGTTTTGCCACAGGATTATCTCAGCTCTCTGGCTCTGAGACACAATTCAGTTGGGGGAGAACCTGACCACTTCCCGATCCATAAAACTGCCTCCAGATCCACATCGCTGAAAGTATCACGTTAACTGGATTTGGAGAACAAGAAGAATTAGGTGTCTTAAATACATTCAAGTGGGTGGGAGATCAAATCCATGCAAATAGAGATGCTTACTGTTCTTGGGGTTTCTACGGATCAAGTCATCTGGGATGTATCGGGACACCAGCAGAAGGTAAAGAACTCTTTGCTGCCTTTTTTACCTTTTATTTTTATGAAATGGCCACTCGCTTTTGCGTCCAATATGTACCATATTGGGGTAAGCAGATTTGTTAAATTTCCCAGGTGACCAGAAGGCCGTCAACTCTGGGTGTGTCCCAAGACCAGAGAACTATCTGCAACTGGTTTTGGCCAAAGTACAAGCAGCCTTTATCCTTCATCCTTACAAAACCAGCCTGTTCTATAACAGATCAAATGGCTCAATAAAGGCATCTTAAAGTTTTTGATTTACGGGACAAAACTATGCATTCTCAGGCACACACTTTTTTCCTTTGAAACAAAATTCTGGCTCTGGTAGAGGTTGCATATATTACCATATGGCCTAAGCTATCTGCCATGAACTGGACACTCTCCTCCCTAATCCCAGCCTGGTTACTCTGATGCCCAGAAACTAAGGAAGTAATACATCCAACTTTGAAAGATGATCCCAACAACACTAGTTGATCATGTACATCTAAAACCTCATATGATAGTCAAAAGCAACTGCTAAGGGGGTCCTGATGGCTCAGTTGGTTAAGCATCAGACCCCTGATTTAAGCTCAGGTCATGGTCTCACAGTTCGTGTGTTTGAGCCCTGCATCAGGCTCTGAGCTGACAGTGCAGAGCCTGCTTGGGATTTTCTCTCTCTGCCCCTTCCCTGCTCACATGTTGTGTGTCTCTCTCTCTCCAAAAAAAAAAATAAAATAAATAAATTAAATAAATAAATAAATAAATAAATAAATAAATATATATATACATATACATATAATAAAAAATAATAATAAACTTGGGGCACCTGGGTGACTCAGTTGGTTGGGCATCTGACTTTGGTTCAGGTCATGATCTTGAGGTTCATGCCATGCTTCTGGCTCTGTGCTGACAGCTCAGAGCCTGGAAACTGCTTCAGATTCTGTGTCACTCTCTCTCTCTCTGCCCCTTCCCCGCTCGTGTTCTCTCTCTCTCTCAAAAATAAACATTAAAAAATTTAAAAAAAAAGTAACTGTTAAATGTGGAGAAAGAGACAATTCCACAATTTGCAGAACGACTGTAGATGTTTCACACACTGTGATTTCTGTTGTTTTGTTTTGTTTTGTTTCTGTTGTTTTGTCTTTTGCTGTTCTCTGTTCCTCCAAATTCAAGGAATAGATAGCATGTTTGGGAGGTATACTTTTTACAACCCCTTTAAATCTCTGAATTCTTCACAATGAGGCCAACAGACTTGCAAGAAATTATCTTTAAACACTACAAAAACCCTTGCCTCCGGAACCGAGAGCCATGTGGGTAATGAAATGCAACAGCTTGGGGTTTGTGCCTCTCCTAGAAGTATATAACCCACTCCCCAAACTGTCATGCATAATTTGATACAAATGGGTTATCTGCCTTTTTGATTTAAACACAGAGCAGAACTGGCAGGGAAAAAAAAAAATAATAAGTCACCTGTAAGTTATTGAGAAGGCGGTCGGCTCTCTGGGAGTCAGGATAAGGGTAATTAGCCAGGAAGTCCACACTCTAATTTGCCTGAAGAGAAACAAATGAAAAAAATTACATAGTGTGTGTGTGTGTGTGTGTGTGTGTGTGTGTGTGTGTGTGTGTGTGCATGTGTGTATCTCTGTACGTGTGTTTACATTTTCAGCACAACTATTCCTTTAATCCGCCAAGATTCCATTTTCTCTCCCTGACTTTGAGTAAAACCCAGGTGCCACTGACAATATTGTAAGACTTATTTAATAGGCAGCAGTGGGAGGCAGCATTTTTTTTTTTTTAGCCTGCTGAATTTCTCTTATTTCTTGCCAGGTACAGCTTTCACCCCTTACATCCACTGAACTTTGCTGAACAAGTCAGCTGTAAGGTGATTTTGCATGCCTCTTATTTTTCAGCTCCCAGTAATTTGCTCAACAAATAACAGAAGGCCCAGTTATTTGCTGCTAGCATGGAGGCCATTTCCTCCACTTGGAAATACAGGATTCATCACTTAGATCTCAAATCTTGAGTATGCTATTATTTTTTTGCGACATTTTCATCTTTTTTCTTTGCCAACGACAGTTACAATGTATTTTCATATTTCACCTTTTCTTCCACATCTCCTTTTTATCGTTGTGTTAAGGGCGATTCATTTTGTATGTATTCCTTCATTCGAAAAGTGTTGACAAATTCGTTTCTGTCTCCTAAAATTGAGCTTGTGGTGGAAAGATGAAGTGTAAATGCATGCCTGTGTAAATTTTCCAGAGTAAAAACAGTGACAGATTACATTTTAATAAAGTTGAGAAATCCGTTTGATGGGTGAGTGTACCTACCTGTCAAAGGCCGTTTGAAAGATAGGACCTGAATCTAGTAGAGTAGACCCCTGACATCTAAGGAAACTCCTGAATCCATGGATACTAACCCTACTGCATTTTTAGATGAGATTATATGCTAAAATATAAGCTTAAATGCATACACACCCTCAAAGGCAGCAGCGCTGAGAAAACAAAAACCTATGAGATGCAGATGTCTTCCCTCTGGCAGCCTTGTTGGATCTTCCTCTCGCTCAATCCCCTCCCCTGAGAACTGGTACTCTGTGGGCCACTACCCCTTCCCTCCCTCGCCATTGCTGCCAACATCTTCTGCATTCACTCCAAACCAGTAAACCAGCTGTATCTTGGCCAATGGTCCAAACTCTCTCTTTTCATTAGGGTGGCACTTAATATGACACCGTTCTCCTCGCTTTAGGGAGAAAGGATATGGTAAATATGGCCCCCACCCCATTTTCTGTCTGTTGCAGTGTAGTGAAATATAAAGTAGATGTTCTTTCTCTTCTTCTGCAAACCTCTTTTTTTTTTTTTTGCTAACACACACCATTCACATCATACCCCCTCTGCTCATATTTACTAGGAAAGTGAATCCTTCTCACACTTGCCTGGCAGTTTAGGATTACAATTCGTGTTTCAGGAAAATGGAAAATTACAGGATATGACAGACCCTGGAAGTGTCACATTAAAGAAAAGAGGAATAGTAACTTTTCTCTATCCTGTCTGGAATAATTTCTTTACAACCTAATGATACAAGGTGTTAGTAACTTCCGAAGGAATCAGTGGCTCAGAATGGAAGGAAATTATGTTTTTGTTTTTTTTTTCCAAGAGCAAGAAATTTGTCTGTGACCTTTTCTGTGTCTCCAGTACCATGTTGGGCATATGGCAGGTGCTTAATATTGAATAATTTAAGAGGAAGCAAATCAACATCAAGTCGAGGAAAGAACTTATTGGGTTTTAAAAAATAATATCTGTATTCTCTTATGTTCCAGAAAGATGGAGAAGGGGAACTTTTAGAATGAAAGAAAATATTAAAAGCACGAATGACTGTCAATTATATATATATATATATATATACACACACACACACATATATACATATACATTTATATATACATTATTTATACTTTATACATATATAAATTTGCATTAGCTTCATAGCTCTATTTTCAATTTTTTAAAAATTTTTTTTAATGTTTATTTATTTTTGAGACAGAGAGAGACAGAGCATGAACGGGGAGGGTCAGAGAGAGGGAGACACAGAATCTGAAACAGGCTCCAGGCTCTGAGCTGTCAGCACAGAGCCCGACACGGGGCTCGAACTCACGGACCGCGAGATCATGACCTGAGTCGAAGTCGGCCGCTTAACCGACTGAGCCACCCAGGCGCCCTCTATTTTCAATTTTTAAAAGAGGTGGCTCTTGTCCTTTTTAAAAGTTTTATTTTATTTTATTTATTTTGAAAGAGAGAGCATGCATGCAAGTGGGAGAGGGGCAGAGAGAGAGGGAGAATCCCAAGAAGGCTCTGTGTGGTCAGCATGGAGCCCCATGTAGGGCTCAATCTCAGGATGGTGAGATCATACCTGAGCCAAAATCAAGAGTCAGATGCCTGACCTACTGAGCCACCCAGGTGCCCCTCTTATCCTTTTAAGAGTGGAAACTAATAATTTGTGTCATTTCTCCACAAGGTAAGATGCCGAGGGACAGAGTTTTTGAAATCATTGTTACTATTTTGTATTTCATACGCACATAAGGATCATGAAAGTGGAGGTAATTAATTAGAGGATTTAAAATGAATAGTTCTATAAATACTGACCAAAAATATCATCTTTTAATTCCAACTGGGCAATAGTAGAGGGGATGACAGTACCCTTACTTTTTAGAAGCTGGTTTAGATTACTTGTTTTCAGAGGCACAAAGAGACTGACTTTAGTTATATATTGTCCAAGAGAGTTATTAAGTATTTTAAATAGTGTAGGTGAGTGAATTTCTGTGATATATCTAGCATTCTGTTATCTGAGTCTGATCCAAAAACTCTCAACTGCAGTGACCTACCTGACAGGGTATCCTTATCGCCATTCCCTAATATAGACACAGATGCTGAAATCCACATACATATGTATTCCAAAGAAAATAGGAAATCCATTTTCCAAAGCAAATGGAGTTATGATCAATATTTTTAAGGAGAGGAAAATCAGTCACAAAAATTAGTTAATTTAATTTTATGGCTTATATACATCAAAATACAGCTGTTTGACCAGATGTTTTACTTATTTTGCTGGGTATATTATTGCAATGTGATTGAGCCTTTTCTCTAATGCTAATATAGTTCAGTTACTCTTTATAAAAATAAGCTCATCTGATGCCAACTATAAATGAGTATGTTAGTTTTTAGTAGTGATAATAATTTAAGACTTACTCTGAAATAATTTTTGGAGGAAAAATATGAAAATTACTGACTGTTTTCTAAAAATGCCATCAGAAATACTGCAATATGAATTGGTTATTTATTAAAATATTTGACAATTATACAGTTCTGAACCTCAAAGAGCACCATAGTAGATATAAATCACAAATTTTAAAGGGCACAGAAGCCAGACACCTGGAATATTGATGCCTTCGCCTTCATTCTTCTCAAGCATTAGAGACCTTTCCCTGTATCTTATCATTTCTCTTTTTCTCCTTTTAACCAGAAAGAAGGGGCCTCCCAACGTGATTTACTCCAGGCCTTAAACCCACCTCAGATTTGGCCCTGAATGGTGCCTTTGAAGGCTAAAGGAGGTCCAGATGAAAGAGGGGCTGTCTGGAAAAGTCCACAGAGAAATACTTTACAGAGATTAACATGCCACAACCTCTTAATCACAAAACCTGAACAAAAATCAACAGGCAACAGGGCTGCATCCGGAAGTTGTTGAAGTAAAACTGTGGAGAGAAAGGACATCTGGACAGGAAGGAGGGGTTGACATAATGTCCACGGCTCGGTGCTGACTAAAGGAAAATCAGAAAATGCAAAATTCTGGGACCAGTAAGAGGAACATTAAGCAATGTCTTAAGTTAACACGGGGGTTACTTGTTTATGGATATACACATTGTGCTGCATTTTGACAGGGAAACTTTTTCTTTGTACACCAACCATGTTCTAGGCACTATTATTTGTTATACAAATATCTTATTCCACCTTTACATTAGTTTATTAAAATCAATGACACTGCTTTGCATGTGGATAAGAAAATTCTGATTAGAGGGAACGGGATTTGGTCAACCTTAAGTGTGAATGGATAGAGCTCAGAAGAGTTGTGGCTGAAAAGTATGAGACCCAAAATTCAAACTGAAGTCTGGTTCCAAAGCCCAGGCTTTTCCCATTAAGTCCCACTGCCTACTAAACCGTTTTGCTTTAAACTGGGAATAAGAACCACAGGGGTATTCTTAAAAGAGGAGAACACTTAGAATTTATTCTCATATAAACACAACATTAAAATCATGGATGCAGATATTTACCGTGCATAAGAATTACTTGGCAAAAAAACCAAAAAAAAAAAAAAAGGCATATTCACTGGTCCACTTTCAAACAGTCCTATTCAGTACATCTGAGGCCATCTTCGGGTACATTAAACACACTTTTAGAAATACTAGTGTTTTAATTATGGTTCTTCATTGCCAACAGCTGAAACTGGCTTTGGCTGAAATAATCAAAGAGTAGAAAACTTCTGTTTCCAAGCAGACTAATGGGCCTCCAAAGACACCCAAATGTTAATCCCTGGGATCTGGGAATGTGTTACCGTACATGGCCAAAGGGA
Organism: Panthera uncia; assembly: GCF_023721935.1. Classification (NCBI taxonomy): domain Eukaryota; kingdom Metazoa; phylum Chordata; class Mammalia; order Carnivora; family Felidae; genus Panthera; species Panthera uncia. The sequence continues at coordinate 16,853,750 of NW_026057582.1, forward strand.
CTTCATAGATATAGATATGAATTAAGGACCTTGAGACAGAGATGGAGAGAGAATTCTGGGTTGTACAGGTGTACCCCATATAATCACTAGAGACCCTTTGAGTGGAAGAAGAAAGCAGAGTCAGCAGCAGAGAAGATGTGTTGTAAGAAGCAGAGAGAAACAGGGCGAGTGGGGTGGGAATGGAAGCACAGGTCACAGAGATGCAATTACTGACCTTGGTGGTGGCACCCTTCCCTGTGTCTTGCCACATGTCTTATGGAAGGGGCCATTTCTTGTATCTCTACAAGAAAATTGTATTCTACCTTGGAGATGATGGGGTTTTGAGGTGATGGTGGGGTGGTCCGGAGCCAATGGCCAAGACATCTTTGGGGCAAAAAGGTGATTTTATTAAAGCATGGGGACAGGACCTGTGGGCAGAAAGAGCTGCACTGGGGTTGTGACAGGTAACCGATTATACACCCTCAGGCTGGGAGGGGGTTAGGGATAGTGTAAGTCTCTAAGGAATTTCGGAAGCAAAGTTTCCAGGACCTGGAGGAGCTAGATGCTGTTAGGAAAACACCATTTATTACCATTTAGTAAAACCTCAGTCACAAAACCCTTCAGATGTATATCAGGGGGGCCATAAACTTGGAGTATGATTGCCAGCATATATCTGGGGGCCGTTGAGATAAAGGAAGTTTCCAAAGGAATTTTTTTTAAAATTTTTTTAACGTTTATTTATTTTTGAGACAGAGAGAGACAGAGCATGAACGGGGAAGGGGCAGAGAGAGAGGGAGACACAGAATCGGAAGCAGGCTCCAGGCTCTGAGCCATCAGCCCAGAGCCCGACGCGGGGCTCGAATTCACGGACCTCGAGATCGTGACCTGAGCTGAAGTCGGACGCTTAACCGACTGAGCCACCCAGGCGCCCCCCAAAGGAATTTTTATATGTTAAAGTAGACTTAAATGATCCTGGGGGGTCAGAATGATGTTAAGTCAAGATTCCCTTTTGCCCCTAGCAAAGTGTCAGCATCGAGGCAGCTGAGCTCCTAGATGGAGGTCACTCTGCCTGTTTCAAGGACTTGTCAGTGGGCTATAGGCAGTAAGGGAATTAAATTTTTCATTTGCCTTAGTTTCCCACATCACCACGGCAAGCACTTAACCCTCCTTACCCCTCGATGAGGGTGATATTAGGGCTCCAGGAAATGGAGTCTATAGGTTTCCGGAGATCAGGCTATGATAAAAATGCTTTTTTTCTTGCAGTTTACCAAATGACCCATAAACTGAAGGAGACTCCTGTCCTATATGACTGTGATCTCTATCAGTCAACCATTCGCTTTCTCTTCTTTCCCCTGTTCTTGGGCAGCCAGGAGTGAGTGGCCGAGGAACATCACACATATCCCACCTGGTGGGGGAGGCGGGGGTGCTGTTAGCCTGTACTTTGCCCTCAGCTTGCCCCACGTTCCCACATTGGAGATATTGTGCATTCAGTTCTGGATCACCACATGAAGCAAATATTACAATAAAGTGAGTCAAATAATGTTTTGGTTTCCCAATGCACATAAAAGTTATATTTGCACTCCACTGTAGTCTGCAAAGTGTGCAATAACATTATGTCTAAAAAGCCAATGTATATGCCTTAATTAAAGAAATACTTTAGTGTTGGGGCGCCTGGGTGGCTCAGTAGGTTAAGCATCCGACTTCGGCTCGGTTCACGATCTCTCGGTTTGTATGTTTGAGCCCTGCACTGGGCTCGTTGCTGTCAGTACGGAGCCAGCTTTGGATCTTCTGTCCCCTCCTCTCTCTACCCCTCCCACACTGGTTCTTTTTCTCAAAAATAAGTAAATAAACTTTAAAAAGTACTTTATTGATAAAAAATGCTAGCCATCATCTGACCTTTCGGTGAGTATTAATCCTTTTGCTGGTGGAGGGTCAGGCCTCCCTGTTGGTGGTTGTTGACTAGTCAGTGTAGTGGATGCTGAAGGCTGGAGTGACTTAAAATAAGACAACAATGAAGGGTGCCATGTTGATTGGCTTTTCCTTTCACAAATGATTTCTCTAGCTTGTGATGCTGTTTGATAGTATTTAACCCACAGTAGGACTTCTTTCAAAGTTGGGGTCCATCCTTTCAGAGCCTACAGCTGCTTTATCAACTCTGGCTATGTAATATTCTAACTCCTTGGTTGTCATTTCAACAATCTTCCCAAATTCTTCACCAGGAGTAGATACCATCTCAGGAAAACACCTTCTTTACTCATCCACAAGCAGCTATTCCTCATCTCCTAAAGTTTTATCATGAAATTGCAGTGATTGAGTCCCATGGTCTCATTCTAATTCTCTTGCTATTTCCACCACATCAGCAGTGACTTCCTTCACTGAGGTCTTGAACCCTTTGAGGTCATCCACAGGGGTTGGAACCAACTTCTTCTAAACTCCTATCAATGCTAATATTTTGACCTCTTCCCATGAATCATGAATGTGCTTAATGGCATCTAGAATGGTGAATCCTTTCCAGAAGGTTTTAATTTATTTTGCCCAGGTGCATCAGAGGAATAGTAGCTATAGCCTTATGAAATGTAATTCTTGTTTTGTTTTAAATTTTTTTAAATGTTTATTTACTTTTGAGAGAGAGACAGAGTGAGAGTGGGGGAGAGACAGAGGGAGAGGGAGACACAGAATCTGAAGCAGGCTCCAGGCTCCAAGCTATCAGCACAGAGCCTGACACAGAGTTCAAACTCATGAACTGCAAAACCATGCCCTGAGCAGAAGTCAGATGCTTAACCATCTGAGCCACACAGGTGCCCCCGAAATGTATTTCTAAAATAACAAGACTTGGAAATTGAAATTATTCCTTGATCCATGGGCTGCAGAATAGATATTATGTTAGCTGGTATAAAAACAACATTAATCTCATTGTGCATCTCCATCAGAGCTCTTCGATGACAGGTACATTGTCAGTGAGAAGTAATATTTTGAAAGAAATCTTTTTTTTTCTCTTTTCCTCCTGAGCAGTAGTTCTCCAACAGTGTGCTTAAAATATTCAGTAAACCATGCTGTAAACAGATGTGCTCTTGTTCAGCTTTTATTGATCTATTTATAGAATACAGCAGGGGCTGAGTATATTTAGCATAATTCTTAAAGGCCCTAGGATTTTTTGGAATGGTCAGTAAGTTTTGACTTCAACTTAAAGTCACCACCTGCACTGGTTCCTAAGAAGAGAATCAGCCTGCCCTTTGAAACATTTAAGCCAGCCATTGACTTCTCCTCTCTAGCTATGAAAGTCCTAGATGGCACCTTCTGCTAACAGAAGACTGTTTCAGCTACATTGAAAAGGTGTTGTTTAGTGTAGCCACCTTCATTAAATATCTTAGCTAGATCTTCTGGATAATTTGCTGTAACTTCTATGTCAATGCCTGCTGGTTCACTTTGCACTTTTATGCTATGGAGGTGGCGTCTTTCTTTGAACTTCATGAACCAACCTCTGCCAGCTTCAAACTTTTCTTCTGCCGTTTCCTCTCCTCTCTCAGCCTTCACAGAAATAGAGTTGGGGACTTGCTCTGGATTAGGTTTTTGGTTAAGGGAACGTGGTGGCTGTTTTGATCTTCTACCCAGACCACTAAAACCTTCACCATAGTGGCAATGAGACTATTTTGCTTTCTTATCGTTCAAGTTATCCCTGGAACAGCACTTTTAATTTCCTTCAATAACTTTGCCTTTTCAATCATAAAGTGGCTAAGTGTTTGGCACAAGAGACCTAGCTTTGACCTATCTAGACTTTCAACATGGTTTCCTCACTGAGCTTAATCATTTCTAGCTTTTGATTTAAAGTGAGAGATATGTGACTCTTCCTCTCACCTGTACACTTAGAGGCCATTGTAGGGTTATTCACTGGCCTAAATCCAATAATGTTGTTTCTCAGGGAACAGGGAAGCCTGAGGAGAGGGAGAGACAGGGGAATGGCCGGTCGGTGGAGCAGTCAGAACACACACAGCATTTATCAATTAAATTTTCTGTCTTACATGGACGCAGCTCATGGTGTCCCCCCAAAATCGCAGTAGATGATATGAATAATCACTGATCACAGATCACCGTAACAAAAATGATGATAAAAAAGACATACTGTGAGAATTACCAAAATGTGATGCAGAGACACAAAGTGAGAAAACTCTTGGAAAAATGGCAGATCTAGATTGGCCACACATGAAGTTACCACAAACATTCAATTTGTAAAAAAATATAATATATATAAAGCACAATAAAGTGAAGTGCAAGAAAACAAGGTATTTCTGTACATAAAGTTACACTTCTGGGTGTGACACACACTCTATTCTTTGGGTAGATCTCTTCACATCCAGTTACCAACTAAGTGTGCCCTTGTCCTAACTTCTCATTACTTTTTTCTAATGTCTTTATTACCTGGGACCTTTTCCACAGGATTTCCCTTGGGCTACCAGAGCAGTAGTTTATGTTGAGAGTTTAAGTGTCCCAAGCCTCTTTCACACCGCCAAGAAATACTCTAACATTAAATAGTGATCTGTTTAGGATTGTTTTCTTCTCCATGCAAATGTGCATAATTATCTGTTAATCATGGTTACTATCTGATTGCATTTTTCTCTCATATTAGGTGTTCAGGTAATGCATTTCAAAGGAACGCGACAGCGAATGAAAAAAAATGAATAAAAATATCCCCAACATATCCTGTTTAGTATTTGATTGATATAACAAAATTATCCCAATAAATATATATTATTCCAAACCGCATACTCGAAGAAGAATAAGGAAATTTATTTAAATGCTTTGTTTTCTTTTTACTATTAATGGGGTGTGATAAGTGAGGATGTATTTTGGATGTCTCTCTGGCATAATTACACACATGAATAATATCCACTGAAGTTTCTTCTCAGTCAAGAGTTACCCTAAGAGAAATTTAATCATTGATGAAATGACAATAGTTGTCTGGCTCAACAGTTAATTTGTAAAATCATTCACAAAAGACCCATAAACTGTTCAGTGTACTTAGCTTTAAATATGGCAATTGAGGAAACTGTATTCTTTTGAACAGAAAATGCCAGAAAGACAGCAGACTGACATTCATATTACTCAGATTCATTCAGGGTGTATTGATGCTTTCCTTGGCTTGCTAGACATGATTCAGCGTAATGACGAAAGAAAACAAAACTGATTTTAATTTGCTGTGTCTTCTGCACCATCTCTAATTTCAGCATTTTGGTTGAAATAATGGAATTTGTCTCAAAATTCATGTTTTTTTTTAAATGATATAAGAGTATAAGATTTTTTTTATAATTTATCATAATAAAAACAATATCTTATTTAACATTTTATGTTTTTATTTTTATTTTTTGAGAAGGAGAGACAGAGCTGGGAAGGTGCAGAGAGAAAGGGAGACACAGAATCTGAAGCAGGATCCAGGCTCTGAGCTGTCAGGACAGAGCCCAACGTGGGGCTAGAATTCACAAACCCTGAGATCATGACCTGAGCCAACGTTGGGTGCTCAACCAATTGAGCCATTCAGGGCCTCCAAAATATCTTATTTAAATAATTTATGAACTAGATACTTTTACAAAATTATAGTGTTTATAGTTTGGGGGTTCAGCAATACTAACAAACAATAAAGTAAACCAATCAATTTGTTTAAGGGGATTTACTTTATGGGAGAATTTCAAAAATAATTTGAGAAATTTTTGGTAGGCAATAATTAGTGAAAATATTGGCTATAATGAAGGAAAAAATTGAGTTAGAACCATACCCCATGTCATACACAACAACAAATACCTAATGGTTTAAAGAACAGGGGCACCTGGGTGACTCAGTCGATTAAGCCTCCAGCGTTGGCTCAGGTCATGATCTCGCCGTTGGTGAGTTCAAGTCCCATGTTGGGCTCTGTGCTGAGAGCTCAGGCCTTGAGCCTGCTTCGGATTCTGTGTCTCCTCTCTCTCTGCCCCTCTCCCCTCATGCTCTGTCTCTCTCTCAAAAATAAACAAACTTTAAAAAAATAAATAAAATAACTAAAAACAAAACAATTATTAAAGAAAATATGAAATAAAAGTTTAGGTAACTGTGAATTACAAAAATTCTTCCTAAAAAGAAACAAATCCAAAATCCATAAAGGATTCCATAAAGAAATAAACCAACAGATTTGACTATGACAAAATATAAAATTTCATTATGATAAATTGAACTACTAAAACATTAAAATAGAAATTACAGTTTTTTAATTTTTTTAAACATTTATTTATTTTTGAGACAGGGAGAGACAGAGCATGAACAGGGGAGGGTCAGAGAGAGGGAGACACAGAATATGAAGCAGGCTCCAGGCTCTGAGCTGTCAGCACAGAGCCCGATGTGGGGCTAGAACTCACGGACCGCAAGATCATGACCTGAGCCGAAGTCGGCCGCCTAACTGACTGAGCCACCCAGGCGCCCCTAGAAATTACAGTTTGAAAAAAATGTGTACCATATTTAATACACAAAGAATTAATATGTAGAATATACAGCATTCAAATATATAACTAAGAAAATTACATGTATTCTAACAAAAATTAATATAGCTTAATCAGTAAATTCAGTCAAATAAATACAAATGACAAAAAATTAAAATACATATATCTTTGCTCATAATCAGGAAAATATATATTAAAAACCATAGTGAGATATCTTATTAGATAAACCAAAAATTTAAATGGTTGAAAAATGATGTGAGAAAATAAAAATTGTCTTCTATTATTAATGGAGTATATATTAGAAAAAACTAATGAACCAGTTTTGTAATATATACACCAAAAATTTAAATGACTCTATCCTTAATTCAGAAACTTCATCTCTACAATATTATCCTTGATAAATATTTTCACACGTGCATGATAATATAAATATGAGGTTTATTGTGATATTGCCTCATAATTTTGAAATATTGAAAACAATCTAAGTGTCTATCAAGATGGGAATTGTAGGGGCACCTGAGTGGCTCAGTTGGTTAAGCATCCAACTTCAGTCAGGTCATGATCTCAAGGTTCGTGGGTTCAAACCCCGCTTCAGGCTCTGTGCTGACAGCTCAGAGCCTGGAGCTTACTTCAGATTCTGCCTGTCTGTCTGTCTGTCTCTCTCTCTCTCTGCCCCTCCCCCTCTCGTGGTCTGTCTCTCTCTCGAAAATAAACATTAAAAAAATTGTTAAAAAAAAAGAAGGGACTTGTATATTATATATTTTAGGATCTTCATTACACAGAATACTATGCAATCATTAAACATAATGAAGTCTTTGTGAATTGACATTGAAACATTTCCAGCATATGTTGTTCAACATAAAATCAAGTCTCAGAACATATATATCATGATCCTATGTATGCTTTAAATAAATTATTTGTGTAAAATGCACACATGTAAATGGATAGAAAGGATATTGACTAGTCCACTAACTGGAGATGTCTCTTTGGAGGGACTGTGTGAGGAAAAGAAGATGAAAGACATTCTATTTTTATGCCTTAAAATATAGTGTGAATATTGTATAATATGAAATATATGTATTTTATTATTAAAAAGACAAAAAATAATTTCTTTTAAAAAGCACTTCCACATGTTAAAGTTAGAACTAAAACCTTCTTTGATATGAGAATATTCAGATTTTTAGTAGCTAATTACCCTTTAAGTCATACTATTTTTCTTACCAGAGAGCACCAGTAGGGCTCTGGTCATTAAATAATATCAATTAAACATATGACATCAAATACATAGCAAGCACAAGCTTCTCAAGACGATTCCTACTAATATCTTATAGCCTAACTTGCCACATATAGCTTGCCACTTGAAAGATTCTGAAATTCCATAATTATATTAAATTAAATTGTAATGTACAAATTTTGAAATTAAGGAGAGAAAGCCATTTTATGTTCCTATTTCTCCTCTGTACTAGATTAAAAAAAATTGTTTTAATTTTAGAGGGAGAGAGCACGCGAACAGGGTAGGGCAGAAGGAGAGGGAGAAACATAATCTTTTTTTTTAAGTTTATTTAGTTTGAAAGAGTCAGAGATAGCACAAGTGGGAGGGGGGCAGAGAGAGGGGGAGGAAGAGACCATCCCAACCAGGTTTCACACTGCCAGCACAGAGCCTGACATGGGGCTCGAATGCACAAAACCATGAGATCATGACCTGTGCTGAAAACAAGAGCCAGAAGCTCAATCGATTGAGCCACTCAGGAGCCCCGAGAGAGGCAGAATCTTAAGCAGCCTGCATACCCAGTGTGGAGCCCGATGAGGCGATTGATCCCACCTGGGATTATGACCAGAGCCAAAATCAAGAGTTGGTTGCTTGACTGAGCCATCCAGTCTCCCCTCCTCAGTACTAGATTTTTGACTCTTGATCAGTTGAGTCTGATTCCACTTTGGGGTTGTTCTCCTTTTCCTTAACAAAGCAATCCAGTATTAATTTAGGAGTACTGAGAATTAATTTAGGAGTACTTCTTCGCTTTCCTTCTAACCTTCCTTGGCTTGGTTTTGTATCAGTGAACCAATGATATACCCCTATGATGCTCTAAATAGTTTCTTGCTTTGCTTTGAGAAGTATTTGACTCTCCTCCACTTGGTCATTCCTTCTAGGCTAAAATTCACCATATATTCAAGAGGAAATTTAGCCTTAAGAAGTAAAACACTTATATGGGCATCTCCGATTACAGAAACACATGGTTGGGTTGACCTTATATACAACACTTCGATGATCCCAGAAACCGAAGAAAGAATTTCCTCGAGACCCAGTGTGACGAACAACAAAATAAAATGATTATGGTGAGCCTCAGCCTAATGGCGACGTCCCGGGAAACTGACAGACCTGAGGCGGCTCCTGGGACATCAATGCAGAGGTTGACAGAGCCTGCCAAGAAGCCAGCTGCTGCTGTCAAAGACAGGAAGAATGGACTGCAGTTGGGTGTCTGTTTCCTGTGATTAGCATCAGCAGCACCCGTCACTCCCTTTTCCAGATTAATTAGTAAAATCTGGTGTGAAGAATTTCAGGAAAATGTTTGTTCAAAAGGGGGAAAAGAAACATCTGTTTCAGAGTTGTTTTTCCCCCTTGGTCAAAGTCTGTCAAATGTGTGTATATGTGTGCCGTTATACATATACATACATATATATATATATACACATACACACACACATATATATGTACACACACACACACATATATATTTATATTTATATTTATATTATATATTTATAT
>NW_026057582.1:16863353-16918565 GCF_023721935.1 Panthera uncia
ATATATATATATATATATATTATTGTTAATGTATGCACAGATTACAGCTTATGCTAATAGAGATGTCATCATATACTGAGAAAGGAACACCCCAGATAGTTAAAATATTTCAAAGTGTGATTTCTTGGTGAGAATATTGTGTACGGTTTGAAGATTTGCCTTATGGCCATTTTCAAATCTTTTTATTGAGCCTTCAAAGACAACGAAAATCTCCTACCTGCTTCTCACATGATTCAGTAGAACAATTGAGGGAATAATAATACATATTTTTCCTAACTACAAAGCATGTCAATTTTTAGGTGGAAAAGGGCCTACAGATGCAGAAACCTCAGAGCAGATGTGCTATTTCACTTTCAATTGTTTTTTTTATTTTTATTTCATTGTATTTTAAAGACAGAGTGTGAATGGGGAAGGGGCAGAGAGAGAGGGAGTCACAGAATCTAAAGCAGGATCCAGGCTCTGAGCTGTCAGCACAGAGTCCGACGTGGGGCTTGAACCCATGGACCCAGAGATCATGACCTGAGCCAAAGTCGGATGCTTAACCACTGAGCAACCAAGGCACCCCTCACCTTCAAATTAAACATCAGAGAGGGCTGATTTTTGTGGCTAGTGAAGATGAGGCTAAGAAGCCATATTCAAGGCTAAGCAGCCTCAGGGCACCTGGGTGGCTCAGTCGGTTAAGCGACTGCCTTTGGCTCAGGTCATGATCTCCTGGTTGGTGACTTCGAGCCCCAGGAGGCTGCTTGGGATCCTTTGTCAGCACAGAGCCTGGTCGGGATCCTCTGTCCTCCTCTTTCTCTCTGCCCCTCCCCCATCAAAAATAAATAAGAAACATTAAAAAAACTTACTGAGTTTTCTTTTAAAAAAGAAAAAAGAGGGGCGCCTGGGTGGCGCAGTCGGTTAAGCGTCCGACTTCAGCCAGGTCACTGATCTCGCGGTCCGTGAGTTCGAGCCCCGCGTCAGGCTCTGGGCTGATGGCTCGGAGCCTGGAGCCTGTTTCCGATTCTGTGTCTCCCTCTCTCTCTGCCCCTCCCCCGTTCATGCTCTGTCTCTCTCTCCCCCCAAAAAAAAAAAAAAAAAAAAGAAAAAAGAACAGCAGCCTCCATGATGGTCACAGAGCTCATACTTGATATTTTAAAGGTAAAGGACAAATGAGTACCAGCTGGAATTACTTTTTTTTTCCTTAAGAGTTTATTTACCTAAATCACTTTGATACTCCATTTATAATCAAATTATTAAATGGTTGAATATATAACATTTAGTTATTTTTTATTTTAATCATATAATAAATATAAAGATATCTTAAATTTACTCCCGGCAAGTAAGATATAAGATAAAACACATCAAATGATGACCAATCTGTACTTATATTTGCAACTAACAATGCCATATCACACACTTTGAAATATAGTGTTTATATATGCTAAATATGCTGTGTATATGCAATCCAAATAAGTAAACTTGAAGCAAAAATGACACTTCAGTCATCTCTGAATCCAACTGTAATTTTTGGTCTGACAATTTTTTTTAAAGAATTTTTTTAAGCTTATTTATTTGAGAAAGCAAACATGAGCGGGGGAGGGGCAGAGAGAAAGAGGAAGAGAGAGAATCAGAAGCAAGCTCTGGGCACTGTCAGTGCAGAGCCCTATGTAGGGCTCTGTCTCATGAACCCTGAGATCACCACCTGAACCGAAATCAAGAGTGTGTAGCTTAACTGACTGAGCCAATCAGGTGCCCCAAATTCTGCATCTTCAAGGGAATTTGGTTTTAATAATTACATTTTAAGATTTAACTGGAAGTTTTCATTTAATTTTTAAATTTAATACTGGCCTCTCTGATTATTTAATTTTCATCTTATGTTTCTGTTATTGTATCAAGTAGAAGATTTCAACCATCCAAGCAAAAGCTTTGTTATTAAAGTGAATTATCATGTGTTTGGAAAAGAGCCAGTGACATTTACATACTGAAATTTTAAATTGTGACACAACAGTTCATGGAATCATTTTTTTTTAAAGGATGTATTTCAACAACTTTAGGCTTCATTGAACCATATTTGAAAAAAATAATTTCACAGATACACAATTATGATTTTTAGTTATGTTTGTATTTGAAACAATTTAAGAAACATTGACACACATACCAGTAAATATGAATAGCTTTAAAAATGAGCACTTTTCCTAAAAAACTATGTGCATATAAAAAACCTACCATAAATCTGTCAGATTTTTAGTAATATGATAACTAAAGGAGACATTTTCGTGAGAATGTCAACATTCTGGAAATTATTTCTTTTCTCAAAATAATAAAATACTTGGATTTTGAAATAAAATATGATTTAAAATGTTTTAAGTCTAAATAAGAAGATCTTAAAATGAAATTTGTAAAATTCCAATATATCAATTCATGGAGAAAAGAAATACTGTCATCAAGTACAATATTGCAAACGAAGAAAAATAAATTTTCAAGAGAACAGGAAATTATGGAAAACGTTGATGTGGTGAAATCTATTTGATACCATAGGAAAATGAAGGTGTCATCAATTTGATATTTATTACCAATCTGCTTTGAAAGATATGTTTTTTATATTATTTTGTTTTTCTGGCTAAAAAGCAGAAACTAAGTCACAGATAAAGGTTTAGCTTTCTATTTCCCATTATAATTGAAAAACTTTCTTCAATATGTAAGATCTGGCTAAAATAAACTATTCATGTTAAAGTTTTTAAAAATATATTAATACTGAACTTGTACAATACGGATTTTTATTTAGTCATAAAATGTTTTAAAAACCATAAATGTTAGGGGCGCCTGGGTGGCTCGGTCGGTTGAGCGTCCCACTTCGGCTCAGGTCATGATCTCACAGTTTGTGGGTTTGAGCCCCGCGTCAGGCTCTGTGCTGACTGCCTGCTCAGAGCCTGGAGCCTGCTTCAGATTCTGTGTCTCCTTCTCTCTCTGCCCCTCCCCTACTCATGCTTTGTCTCACTCTGTTTCTCAAAAATAAATAAATGTAAAAAAAAAAAATTAAAAAAACCCATTAAATGTTATTAAACATAAAATTAATGTATCCATTTTTGCAATTGCAGAATACAACTGTATACATAATTGCTCACATTTTTAAAAAATAGTTTGAAATCCATAGAAGTGTCTGTAGCATCCTTAACTATAAGGTTGGAAAGCTAAGAGGGGCAACGGTGACATTCTGGGTATTAAAGGGCTAGATTGGTAATAGGATCTTGCCAATGATATGCATGTTTCTTTCAGATAATTTTACAATTACAATAACATTGGAAACAACATAAATATAAAATCATTGGGGTTTAGGCTTTCCTATGGACATCTACCGTGATCATCTAATTTTACTTCTGAAGAGTTTTAATGGTATGAAATTCAGGGCAAGAAACAATGTTCTGTCTTTCAATGTAAGGACACAACTTACGTGTGTGTGTGTTTTCTAGTGTCATATGTGTAGTCTTTGTAAGTGTGTCATAGTTAATAACAACTGTATTTCAAATTAAATATAGAGATTCAAATATTAGAAGCAAATGCACTAAGATTTAAGTAATGCTCATCTAAGCTTAATTTTCTTTATATTTCTTTTTAAAAAAATGTCAACGAAGAGCATGTCTTTTATAATGAGAATGAATTCTTTTTATATGAAATGTATGCTACGATCCTAACCGATATAACAGAAATCCCTGGTATCTGGCTAGCTTGAAAAAAAAAACAAAACATGTGAGTTTGCTTCTTTTTATATAATTTTACGTAGCTAAGACACCCTCCCTTCATCTTGTAATAGCAAAGAAATGGAGAACACACGCCCGCTCTTAATGATTTCAATCTCAAACTGACAAACGGAATCTATCGGCCTGTACTCGTGGACACTGCCTGGGAAATTTGGAAGCCCAAGAGGCAAACACAGATCTTCCTCAACTAATAAGGACTTACGTCCTGACAAACCCGTTTTAAGTTGAAAATTCAATAAATACGCCGAACCTATTGGACAGCATGGCTTAGCCTAGCCTACCTTAAACGTGATCAAAACACATATTAACCTACAGTTAAGAAAAATCATCCAACAAAGCCCATTTTAGAATAAAGTGTTGAATGTCTCAGATCGTATTTATTGAATACAGTACTGGAAGTGAAAAGCAGAATGGTCCTATGGGTGCACAATGGATGTAAGTGTATTGTATGTCATGATCCCGTGGCTGACTGGAAGCTGTGGCTTGCTGGTATTTCCTGGCAATGTAAGAGTATTGTGCTGCATATCACTAGCCCAGGACCAGCATAAAACTCCAAAATTCAAAGCACAGCTTATACCGAACATGTGCGGCTTTCACACCATTGTGAAGTTGAAAACCCACAAGTTGAGTCCTCATAAGTCAGGGACTGTAAATATTTGCTAATGTTAATTATCCCTGCTACAGACGGCTAGTTTTTCTATCTATACCTTATGAACTTAAGGTGACAAGCTTTCAATGGTGTTTAGTTTTCTAGATTATTCCTCTTACATTGTTAAATCTGATCCTTATTTAACCATGATGGTCATCTTTGTGTATCAATTTGGCTAAGATATGGTGCCCAGTTATTTGGTGAGACGCCCGTCTAGATGTTGCTGTGATGTGGTTGTTTTTAGATGAGCGTAACATTTCAATCAGTAGACCTTGAGTAAAGCATATTGCTCTCCATAATATAGGTGGGCCTTATCCAATCAGTAGAAAGTCTGAAGAAAAAATAAGACTGAAGTCCTATGGAAGAGGAACAAATTCTACTTGCCAGACTGCCTTACACTCAACGTTTTAAATTCAGATGAACTCAACTCTTTCTGGAGCCAAGTCTCTCTCTCACCCTCTCTCTTTATTTATATTTATGTATGTTATTTATTTATAATTATATAGAACAAAATACATATGTAATATCAGAAAGTAGCAAATACTGAATTTGCTATGTACCAAATCTGAAATTCTGACATAGAGGAAAATACTTGAAATTAAAACTTTCAAAAATCTAAGATAAATAGCACCCTAATAATTTGCCACTAAAGACAAAAAAAAAATGTTTCTATAGGCGTCATCTGTGAAGGGATTCGTTCTTTTCTCCTATCTCAGCTCCAATCATCTTCTATGCATAATTTGTTTCCTTACAAAATTGAAAGAAAACAAAGAAATAAAACTGAAGAGTATTTTATTCCATGCAACGCTCAGTTTGTAGTTTTCCATTACAGATATGATTACCTATCTGTAAAAAAGGGACCCACATTGGTAAAGTGTCTTGTGAGGTTTGGCAACTTTGTTTTATCTTTCCCAATTTTGGTTTATCTTTCCTATTTCCTATAATATATGTCGTATTTTTCCTGGCTATGCACTTAACAGGCTTCCCAGGTTTAATTTGTGTCCGGTGGGAGCACTATGTTTGCTTGGTTTTGAGGTTGACACTTCTCTTTGGATACTTACCATATGTTTTTACAATATATATTATACCATGTTCCTGTTTTCTCAGTGCATATTTTTATATGTGGGGGTTAACTAGAGCAAAATGAACAGATTAAATTATACTTCAGTCATAGTCTGGCTTAATTTTCACTTGAATTCATTTCAAACTAAATGTTTCATCCCCATTCATCTTTATGCATTCAACTGTATCCCATGGATGTTTGCCATTTAAACACCTGGTAGTTTTCCCCTCCTGGCAGATTCTTGGACTTGTCCTAGATTTTCTAGTGCTTTGGTAGAATTAAGGACATTATTTTTCTCAAAGGTGAGGAGGGTTTGGGGGGAAATTTAATGTAACTTATTTCCTTGCCAAAGATATATTATGGGTTTGAGAGGTAAATTTCATAGCTACAACTTTCCCTCCAGGGTTCCATACTTGTTATGAATGTAAATCTTTACAGTGAATTTGTGAGGGCTTAGAAGGTGGAAACAGCATGGAGTCATTGCCAGAAAGCACCAATAAATAGCAGTGTTTCAATGTCTGTCTATTAACTAAGAAGTTCAGAAGACTCAAAAATATAATCATAACACAACATCAACACTACATCTAACTTCTGTTGCGCATTCACTGAATGCATGGTTTAACAACTAAAGACTCATGAGTTTTAACTGTATTTTAGTTTCTCGAAAAGTGAGAGCATCATGTTATTTTTGCCCTTCCCCTCAATGTCCATTTCTATCTGCCCATGCTATACTTTAGCAAAATTGTTTCGTATTATTTTACCAATTCTCCCAATAAATCCTACTGCAGTTTAAATGATAGATTGTGATCAACAATAATGGAACAAACCTGCCAGCACTCTCTCTCTACCTCCAGTAGCTGGCATGCCCTACGTTGTAACAGAGCAGAATTCCCTATTCAAGGTAGCCTTGACCTCCATATAGATTAGTTCATTCTGGGTAGAATTTTACACCAAACAGAGAAAGACAAGAGCAAATTACAACAGGTTCTTCAAATGGTTCCTGCAACGACAAATGTAATATGTTTGGTGTGGGAAGCATTGTTAATGATGCATACATTTTCCCAACCACATGCACACATTGATCAAGGCCACTGTCGGTAACAGTGTGTATATGTGCGTGTATGCTGGGTATAAAACTCAATATTTAATTATTAAGTATCAAAAAATTGTCCTAATTAAAGAAATATGCACTTGGGGAGGTCAAGGGTACACTCTTTTCTACGTGAAGTGACCTAACCCGAAAAAGATAACACAACTTTGCAAAGCACTAAAAGAGAGTCTAAGCTGTTTCCACAGTTCCATGAAATCAACTTAATTCAGTGAGATAAAGAACTCATGAACTGTGAGATCATGACCTGAGCCGAAGTTGTACAGTTAACCCACTGAGCCACCCAGGCGCTTCTGAGTTACCTGATATTTTAAGTCAATTTATTTAAGTAACTCTTGGGATTGATCATTATAAAATTATATTTATAAATGTAGTTTTACCTGTAAAATAAGTTTGAAAGCTATTTTTCCCTCTTGCTTACCATTTTGTATAGTATTCAGCAGGAAAACATATTTTCCACATTACTCTGAAAACCTTTGTTTTTCTATATGAAGAGCAGAGTGATATCAATAAAGCCTATTAAGGGGTGCCTGGGTGGCGCAGTCGGTTGAGCGTCCGACTTCGGCCAGGTCACGATCTCACAGTCCGTGGGTTCGAGCCCCGCGTCAGGCTCTGGGCTGATGGCTCGGAGCCTGGAGCCTGTTTCCGATTCTGTGTCTCCCTCTCTCTCTGCCCCTCCCCCGTTCATGCTCTGTCTCTCTCTGTCCCAAAAATAAATAAAAAACGTTGGAAAAAAAAAAAATAAAGCCTATTAAATGGAGATGGTTCTAACTCTTATGTTAGCGGGTTTTGTTACCTTTGCTTTGGTGAAGGTTGGCTGCTGAGTTGCAGGTAAACAAAAGAAAAGTCACAACAAATAACACAATTAGAATAGGCTGGATGTATAATGGAACTCAACTCACCCATGCCTTGTTTGTAAACTCAGATATAAACTTTAAATTCAATGCTCCTTTAAACATACCAGAGAGCATGTTTAGATAGCTTAAAAGATCAGGCTTAATTAAGTCTGATATGTAGGAGACAAAGCACTGATAATTTTATTTATTTTTTATTTATTTTTTATTTTAGAGAGAGACAGAGAGAGCATGTATGAGGGAGAGGGGCAAGGGGAGAGAGAGAGGGAAAGAGAGACGGAGAGAAAGAGAGAATCTCAAGCAGGCTCCGTGGCTCAGAGCGGAGCCCAACACTGGGTTCCATCCCACGACCCTGGGATCATGACCTGGGCCAAATCAAGAGTTGGTGGCTCAGCTGACTGAGCCACCCAGACACCCATAAACACTCCTAATTTTAAATAAGCTATCACAGTAAGGATTTGGCACTCTAAGGTAAAACTGGACGTTCTCAATCTTATTCCCATAATTAGGCGCATTTTTGTTTGTGCAGATACACAATTCTGCAAATATTCAGTGATTCTATAAAAAAAATCCTGAAAATATTCCTGTTTTCTTTCTCTCTGCCCTATAAATAATAGTATCGTATTAACATGAAATAAAATATCATGATAGTACAACTTCTCTGAGAAAGACTTTAAGTTCACATCCGACATACAGTGATTTTGTTTGGAGAAACCTCTGGAAAAGGAAATAAAGAAGAGCTGTGGAACATTGGGACGACGGTCACACCCTAGGGTAGGTCTGACGCTGAGTGAAGAAGAGAGGGAAAGAGAGATGTGAAATTCTAGTGGATGGCGAACTAAGGAAGGTGTGGCAAGGCCATCAAGGAGTTCTTGACCTACGGGGCCATCTGAGGTATATTAGGTGTTTCAGGAACAAGCCTGCCATAATATTCTTGGCTTGCTCAGTCACTAGCTTGGAGCCCATGCCAGTGTAGGTTCTGTTCAACAGGCCAATGAGTTTCTGTTCAACGCAGTAAGCAGTTGGAGCCTTTCTCCATAATATTACCTCTAGTTGAAAGCCCGGATACAAATGTCATAGTTGCCACAAATGCAGATCGTTCTAGAAAATACTCTCAAGCCTTGGCTCTCTTATGTGACAAAGTAGGATCAACATTTTAGAGGAAGAGTAAAGATGCATAGGATGGGAGAAATTCCAGAGCATGACAGAGCACACGAAATAATGTCACAATATGTAAGTGCTACTGTGGGGCTCGGCATGGGGGTCAGCCTCACACTGTCTTCCTCTTCCTTGTAGGAGAAATTAACCCAGACCCACAAGGATGTTAACTGAAAGTTCTCTTCATTTTGAAGCATGGGGGTCGCTAACATGGTTGATCTAATCAAGTATCTGTTATTCCTCGGGGAGAAAATAAAAGGATAAAAATAAATGCTTACTGAATGAATTTTACTCCTCATACATGCATATCATCTCCATTCAGAGTTGGAAAATACAGTTTTGAAATCCAGTCGTGCCCACTTCTACACTGATGTTTTAAATAAATAAACGTCTTTTGGCATTGTGTTGTTAAGAGCAGCAAACTTCACAGTGGGTACAGTATGTATTACTAAAATAAAGATAAGCTAACCAAATTAAACTCTATTACAAAAATGCTTAATACTAATGAATAATGCAGAGCCCTGGAAAAAGCGTCCTTTGATATTTCCTTATAATATTTGCCTTCCTGTTTTAAAGAAACAATAACATGAAGCTACCAACCCATGAGAAATTGATCTTCAGTACTTTAATGTAATTAGGTCTTAATTCCCCCTGTAGTTTCTCTGGATCTGCTTAAGTTTTGTAACCAATTCAAAGCAGTGTTTTAATTATTACAACATGTAACTTAATGGGAGTTCTTTAGTATCTCAGTGCAAACACCTAACAAATCCCTTCCACCCCCATCCTTCTGATGTCTGTATTTAATTTTCAACTTTCCACAAACCAGGCATGCATTTGCCGCAGAGCAATGAAGTAAGATAATCACTGTTACGTATTAACACACATCCTGGGCCTGCCATTTTATGTCTTGGGAGAAAGAAATAAAATCTTCCTGTGTAGAACTTGGAGGTGGCAGCCACTAGCTATCCACTGAGGATATCTGATCTACTCCTGCAGCACATTCCCCTGTTTTCATTCCACATGATATTTTATTTTATTTCAGTTGGTCATAATGAGAAAATTCAGCACGTAGAGCCCAAGTGTTTTACAAACAGAGAACCAGATCCTGTGATTCTTTCAGATGAACAAGCTGTCTTCTGTGTTTGGTTCAGGTACTTCCCAAAGTGTTATAATTCCTTTGGGTCATGAGGGTGTGATAAATTACAGCTACACATTAAGTGGTAAGGTAGGAACAGGAAAAAAAAAAAAGGAGAGTCTCCAAATGGACACATAAACTCATTTGCAAATAAAGGAAGATTTAACTCATTTTTCTCTCTCAATAGATAGTCTCTTGTTAGGCTAAATGCAGTCTTTTGTTTTCTCCTTTAAAAAAAAAATTGTGAGTACAGATTCAGCTAACTACAATGTCTGTCCCAAAGGTGACATAGTCATTAGGAACTGGCAACGGATTCGAATAATCTTTGTAAGTCAGTATTTTGTTTTATTTTAGGGATTTGTTGCTGTTGTTGCTAGAAAAAAAAAAAGCTTCTAAGAGAACTAGATTAAAATATATGTTTCACTAGAACTAGTGTCTCTAGTGAGTCTAGTCTTATGTTAACATTAGCTGATCAGCATTTTCTAAACCCCAATTCCCAAAGATATAACTTCATGTCTTTTTGTCTGCTTATTTTTTTAATGAAAGAAATAGGCAAAATAAATGCATTTGGAATTACTAAAAGAAGTGTACAAACTATATTTGAGAAAAAGAGTAACTAAATCATGCACATAGTTGCATTTGTTTCGACCAAAGCAGATAGGGAAGGCCCTGAGCTCAGTTATAAAGTAGGTAACATATGCCCTCAGAGGCCTTCATTCTGACCCATCCAGATATCCAACTGCCAGAATCTCCACACGTGACTGCAGACTAACCTCCTTGTTATGGTTTCTATCTTCTCCCTTACCTAGTCCTCCAGATGACATTTTCTACTTTTTCACAGCCCTTAAAAAGTAAAAGAAACTACTTCAAAATAAGATGTGAATTTTACTGATAATCAGTGGAGCCTATCTTGGAGGTAATAGGGTGGCAACTTCTGGAGATATGTATTCAACTCAAAGTAAAGATAGAGAAATCATCGAATTCCAGGACTAGGACTAGCCAGCACTTAGCCTTTTGGGAAAATAAAAGGAAATATATATTTGTAAAGAACTTCCAATGAGCCAAACAACATGCTAGGCATTTAATCATCCAATTATCACAGAAGTTTCAGAAAGTAGATCCCATGTTTTATATATGGAAAGTGAAACACAGAAAGTCGCTGGCTTAAATTGTCAATAAAAGCTTTCAAACTGCTGCACATTTTCCAATAACTCAACTTTAAATCCATCATGTACTGAAGTAGGAACATGTAATTTCTGGTACCGGATCATGAATTGGTGCCTCCAACTACATAAAGACCTACTCTACCATTTATATTTTTTTCTCCATTTTTATTATTTTCATCTAATTCCTCCTCTATTTTTCTAAACTTCTTCAATTAAGTTATTCTCCCACTTCCTCTTTGATAGTACTTTCTCAGATGCTTACATATATTGATTAATTTCACTTTTTCTTCCCTTTTACATAGAACATAAATGATTAATTTGGGATCCTAAAAGCCCTGAAATGTACGTACACATTTGGAGAGGTAGGGAATCAATTCCAATCTATTAGATCCTTAAAGGGATCCTTGACCAGAAAAGTTTCCAAAACTCTGGGTAGAAGTGGCTCTTCATCCAACATGGCACTGAGATCCTTGAGTGTTCTTGAGAACTATTGTTTTTTTTTTTTTATTTTGACTCTACTACAAACTGTGAAAGTCCAGTAAAACTCTAGGGCTAGACATTGTGACATATGTTCAGATTACTTGCATGTGAAAAAAAAAGTGCTTCGGATGTTAGCTGCTGTTACACAGAACTGTCAAATGGCATCCCAAGATGTCCATTCTCAAATCCTCTTCTGCATAATTTCCGTGATGGAATTTTGCAGATATAATTCAAGTCTCGAATAAACTGACTTTAAATATGGAGATTATTTGAGAGATGGATGTAATCACACAAGCCCTGTAAGAGCAGAGATTTCTCCAGCTGGTAGTAAAAAGGAACCTGAGAGATTTGAAAAGTAAGAAGTAACGACATAAAAGAAATTCTCTGTTGCTGATATCAGATGGAGAAGGCCATGTGACTGGGACCTGGGAGTGGCGTGGAGGAGCCAATGGCGTGGTCCCTGGTTGTTAGCCAGCAAGATAGTAGGGACCATCATCTATTACCATAGGGAAGCAAATCCTGTCAAAAACCAGAGGGAGCTTAGAAATACATCTTACCTTAGTCAGGACTCCACATGGGTGCTCAGTTGGCTGACACCTTGACTTCAAGTCTATAAGACGCTCAGTAGAGGACCCAGTTAAAATCTGACGGAATTCTGACCCAACAAATCGGTAAGATAATGGTTTTTTTTTTTCATTTTAAGGCACTAAATTTAAGGTAGTTTGTGACATAGCAATTGTAAACTCATACATTTGCTAACAGACCTTTTCTCTATCTATCTAATCTATCTATCTATCTATCATCTATCTATTTTTATGGACTCAGGATACCCATTTACCTAAATTTAACAAATTCAAAACTGCAAACATCTTAGTGATTTCTCACTCTAGTAGAAAATTTTCTCCCAGCCAAAAATAAAATAAGATAAAAGAAAGAAAGGTGAATTATTATGTTTGTCATTTCCTACAAAAAACCTACTTTTTGGGGGCAAAAAAAAGTCCGTTTCATTACTCTAAAGAATGAACAATGATATTTAAAGTTATAGGAAAGAGATGATCAGTATAATTTCACTATTTGTTTATTAAATAACTTCTAGTATCTTTTTATATGTTTACATTGCTTTATATGTTCCCTTTGCTTACATTCCCTTTATGTAAATTTGTTCTGAATCAAATGAATTGAAGAGACCTAATGTTTTTTTTTTTGTTTTAATTTTTTAACGTGTATTCATTTTTGAGAGACAGAGGGACAGAGCACTAGTGGGAGAGGGGCAGAGAGAGAGGGAGAAAGAATCTGAAGCAAGCCCCAGGCTCTGACCTGTCAGCACAGAGCCTAATGCGGGGCTCCAACCCACAGACCACGAGATCATGACCTAAGCCAAAGTCAGACACTCAACCAACTGAGCCACCCAGCTGCCCCAGAAGAGACCTAATGTTTAAGTAATATAAGAATAAGTTTGGTTGTTTCCTGTAAATATAGATTTCCAAGCACTTTCAAAGGAAAATTATGACTCAGTTTTCTGGGGTAAATTAAAAAAATCTCTATTTATTCACACCATTCCAAGTGGTTTTATGGCCATACATATTTGGGAAACTCTACCTTAGAACAATTGCAAATTTATTGGAAAACCTGACCTGCTTATCTATAACATGTGACATTAAAAGGAAAAAAAATGTCTATGCCCAGAGGAAGTTTCTATGTAAATACACCATGTCGCATACAGTAAATTAAGAACATAGCCAATGGGAATGAGCATTGGAATCCACTGGAGAAAACCTTTACCACAGACCATTGTGGTCAGAGAAGATCTACTTTGTTCAACGAACCAGAAACCAGATTGTTTCAAAAGCATGAAACCAAGAAATTCTAAAGTGCATTCACCAAAACACGGTTCCAGATAGCTTCCAGCTAGCACAGAGCATAACTGCAAAAAAATGGAGCTTGCTTTCCATGTGTACTTTTTGTGTTTGGCATTCTTTGCATATTTTGTGCCTCACAATCTTTCTGTTCTAACTTTCTGGGGCATTCAACAATCCTTCTCAAAACCTTGCTATCAGGAAACTTGCCCAGTATTCTTAAATGCTTCTGTATAATTTTACTTTACATTTTACTGTAACGTTTTAAATCATCTGTTAATTCAGACAGGATTTGCAGAACTAGTTACACATATAGAGATAGTCTAATATTTCGGGAATGAATTTTAAAGGGATTTTCTTTCACATCTATAAATAATTTCACAGAAAAGCATTTATATAAGCCCTGCCAAGCTTAATGTCATTTCACAAATAAGCTCTAGCTCTTGATTTGGCTATTTTTAGAGCTCCTGAACATTCTATCAATCGATACACATTTATTGTAAAATCCTCAATAATTAACTTATATCAGTTACCTTTGGATAACACCGAAAAAAATATATATTTCTATCAAGATAAATATCCAGCTGTTTACTTTCTATTTATTTTAGCATAAAGCATCATTTATAATGCATTTTGATGCTTAGAATTCCTTAGTTTTTTTACATCATTGTTGATGTTTAGTAATAAAAACACGTACGTGTTTATGCATTTAAAAGATGTGTATTGTTAAGTACAGATGCCACAAAACTCCAGGAAAAAGCTGCCTAAAATATTCAGGAGAGGCTTGACCATTTCTACTTTGCAGCAGTCGATGTGTATTTTTACCCTTGTTTTATAGATGAAGAAAATTAGGTTCAAAAGAGTTAGTGGGGTGTCTGGGTGGCTCAGTCGGTTGAGCTTCCAACTCTTGATTTGGCTCAGGTTATGATCCCAGGGTCATGGGGTCAAGCCCCACATCGGGTTCTGTACTGAGCGTGGAGCCTGCTTAGGATTCTTTCCCTCTCCCTCTGTCCCTCCAGTCTGCTTGCACTCTCTTTCTTTAAAATAAAAGAAAAATAAATAAAAATGGTAAGTAATTTTCTCTAAATCACAATGCTAATCATTGAGAGAATTAGAGGTCAAATAAAATCAATCTCATGCAGAAATCACGTTTTTTTTTTTCTCTACCACAATAACCCCAGGAAAGAGTCAAAGCCCTGGTTGTAACTGCAGGTATACACAGCACATTTCTAAGTAAGAAGTGTTAGTCGAACAAACACAAATAATGAATAGCTGACATTCCTTTATACACACACACACACACACACACACACACACACACTTAAATACAAAAATGCACTTATAAACTTTTTAAATACAAAGATATTTCAGGGCAATGATAGCTGGTGGCAACCTAACTCAGGTTTCTGTAGTCACATAATAGTCTTTTGACAATATTCACTCAGACATGCAAAGCTATCCAGATTGTGCAAATGCATCGCAATACAACAAACCTAATACCAGGGAACACCTTTAACCTTTCTCATCAGTGGAACTAAATTTTATTTTTAACAATGCCCACCAGGGGGTGCTGGCACATTGACACTGGATAGCAAAAACATTGGCTACACTGTCAGGTCAAATAAAATACTAGCAATTAACCGTCTTTGACTGAATCTATTACTGTGGATAACTCTAGAGAATAGAAATTATTCACACTTATTGGCTCAGAATTATAGTCCTAACTTTTTTTTTTTTTTAAGAATTGTAAAGCCAACTGAAGTTTTTTGTATTTTAATCGTATTTTTTATAAACGTACCCGGGCTCTAAAAGTGGGTTTGAATGAAACAATTTTGGCACAAAATGCTTTTTAGCAAGAGTGGTTGTTAACATAGACGTGGCTTATATCTATGCAGCTATTAAATATCACAAAACAGTTGTGTGTTAAATTATCTAAATAAAATGTATATATAAACCCCTACTGAAGATATTTGGAAACTGAATTCTCCTGTTCTTTAGCAATTTACAAAGTAAAGATATAGAACTTATTTTTAACAAAACACTAAAAAACATATGAAATACTATTTTATGCTATATCTTGGTAACTATTTAACATATAGTTGAATCATTCTGTTCAAAGAAAATGGTCAGCTCAGAAAAATATTATGTTCAACAAGTGGTTAGGTATTTTTAATGCAAAACTATTTCAAAATGAGCTGAATTTTACTGGGAGGAGATGCATTTTGGTGGTAGAAGTTGGACACAGATTTAGATCAGAAGTAGAAATAATCTCCCTCCTCTCTTCATCAGAGATGCTTTTACCAATGGAATTCAAATCATTCAACCAGGAGGAAAATCTATATTCTTCCATCTGTGGGTAAAAGCTATTTGGCTGTAATGTCTCCTTATTCATCTGCAGTTCGGTTCAGTTGATCTGGGGCTAAGTACACTCCAAAGCCGGGCCCTTGATTCTAACCTCAATCTTCCCAAACAGAGGAGAAGCGTTCTTTGTTACAAGGTCCTTGAATAGTTGTGCTCTCCATCTAAATAGTTGTACTTGACTGAAAATAGGTGAGAACTGACAGCACCTGTGTCAATTCAGAACATCATTAGGTTCTTAAGAGAGGAAGTGAGGAGGAATGTATAGGAGGATGTTTTTTGTTTCATAATGTCGGATTCAAATGGCTATAGGACTGTGTCCAAATGTGTATGGAATTAGATCGTCTTCAATTCCACTCTGGATTTATCATTCATCAACGTATCTCAACTCTCCTCAAGCCTACCTATGTGTCCAGCCTACCCTGCCACCTTCCATCCAAAAGTGTATTAACCTTTTTATCATTAGTCTTATTACCTTCATTTATTCACAATGGTCTTTCAAGTTTAAAGAGTTCCTCAACATACTAATAATCAAGCATTTAATGAGGACATTTGCATTCACTCAATTCGGATCCTTCAAAATTTCATAGACTTTAATCACACAGTTTACCCTTCATTTTTCCAGATGAGTCATATGAAATATTCAGCCCTATTATCATATGCAAATTCCTTGATTCTATTGATGCAGTAATCAATCAACAAATATGTATCAGGTGACTGCCGTGCCAGTAACATTACATCAGGAGTTTCAGGGCATAGAAGAAATGGTTCTGCTTCCTAGCCTTTCCCTGCCCCACTCCTTCCTTGCTCCAAAGGTTTTTGGTGCAAGCTCCATCCAATTATTGAGCCAACCACAATAAAGACTGGCAGTGGATTATCAAATCTTATCCTCACCAGCAGGTAGGATTTAGAATCAATCTTACGTTATATTTAGTACGGCAGGGATGAGTTCCAACCCTGCCTTGGTTTTAGTCTATCTGTCACCAGTGTCAGTATCCACTTTCTGCTTCATAAAATACACGCTAATTTTCCACTTGATTTCCCAAACTCTACACTCTGGTTTTTCTCTTACTTCATGAGCTACTTCTTTTCAATCTTCTTTGTTTTACCATTTTCCTCTGCTTTCCCTGTATATATCAGAAAGCTTGAAGGATTGAGACAAGACCCCTTATCTTTACCATACACCAGTCCATGAATCAACTCCGGGAGAGATTTCTGAAACAGGAAGCTTCAATTTACCGGAACACAAAAATCACTACTGCCTATAGACTTCTGTCACCATGAACCTCATGTTCATTCTGGAACCCAGAATATATTGTACTTTGTGTTGGGGACTATTTATTGATCATCCTTTTTCAAAAAAGTGACCTCTAAAGCTGTAATTTTTCTCTAGCTCAGTTCCAGTCTCCATTATTTCCCTCTCCCCTGGTTCTTATCCTGGTATTAAGGTCAAGTCTCCATTTAAAAAATATTTTCATGAATAACTGAAGTTCAACAAACTGCACAGACTGAAACTATACCATTCGATTAATTTGACATACGCATACAGCCATGAAACCATCACTGATATCAAAATAATGAGTTTTTGTCACCTCCAAAAGTTTCCTTTTTTGTACTACTCTTATAAAGATTGCAATCTAATAAGAAAGAATGAAAGTATGGCATACTATGAGAGACAGCACTGTGCCGTGATCAGTAACAGTAAACACTGATACAGATGATAACTGGTATAGGAATTCAGAGGAGGGAGATATTATCATGGGAAAGATCACTGGAAATGGCTTCATCACTACCTAGTTCATATGTTTTCTTACAGTTTTTCTCTTTACATTTTATTTGATTATCGGCATTAATAATTATCTTGCATTTTCTTCAGGCATTGATATAAACTATGCACTGAATTCTATATTGGGACTCTTCCGGGCTTTACATAAGGATACAGTGTCTTCTTCTTGGGCTACTAATCCTTCCTCATGCCAAATAATCTTGCGCTTTATATTCCAGATGTAATCACACTATAAAATCACTTGTTAGAAAAGATCTTGGATTCCCCTCTTGTGAACTCCAAGTTACCATCTTTTCTTTTCCATCATTACTGCAAATACACGAATGTAAGTTTTTATGTCTTCTATTTAGATTAGTGGTTCAAACAGGTTTTAAGTATAAGGATTGTTTTCTTTTATTTTCTGAACTACCGTCTTAGGCATGACTCCTTAAGTTGCCAGCCACAGAAATGATTTCTTGACTCATGCAACCTAAACGTCCAATGTTCGTTTGACTTTTGGTGATGTTAGATGTGTAAGCTCTGATTGAGGTCATTATTCATTGGTGCTTTTCTCAAAATTCTTATGTGAACTTATTTTTATGTCTCTTACAACCATTTTGTGCTTATGTAAGTGATTTTTGAATCACCATGCAGGTCTTTTTTTCAACTGTATTCTTTCTGAATTCCAAATCTATATGCTGTTGTAGGTAGGTATTTCTTCCCCCATATCTTAAGCTTCCTTTACTGGATCCTTTGTCGTAGCTGCACACTGGAGCAGTATCTTCATGGAATTTTCATGATAACACTCAAATTCCATCTCTTGATAACACTTTGTCCATTCTACTGTCACTATGATTTTGATTATTTTTACTTTCCTTTACAAATCATAACTGCTGCTTATCTCCTATGGTTGAGATCTTCTGATATCCTCCAGTCTTTCTTAAAACTTTTTTTTCCCCCAGCAAAATACAGCTTGGCTTTCAAGCTTAGAAATTTCAATCTGCATCTCACTTTTACAGACGAGCTACAAAATATTTTATATGACCAATTTGAGCTTTAGTTTTGGGGAAAAGAACCATGTGCTATAGCAGATAATATATAAATACTTCTTTGTAACATTTACTTTAATAAGAATAGAAGAAATGTGATTGCAATTACATTTTTATCCTATGTCAACCCAATAGATTTAAATTGATTAGAGGTAAAAAGATAGAGAGATGACAGACAGATAGATGATAGATAGATACACTATATATATATATATATATATATATATATACACACATATATATGTATATATATATATATGTAAGTCATTTTAATGTACATGAGAATACATATAACAAAAATTCTTAACCAAACAATAGAAATCTTAAAAGGAGATCCAAATGTTATATTGGGTAGACCTTCAAGCTGATTAATGTTGCCAAATTCCCATTTCTGAGATTCATCACAAATATCCATATTGGCAAGAAGTATACCTCACTCAGAACTTCAAGGCTTTAGAAATTGAAAAATAGTTTCTCCTCATAAAAAATGCTGAGGAACTTCTGGAAAAAGTCTAAAGTGCAGTGCTATGGAAAAGGCAAGTGATACAGAATCTGAAATCCTGTATTTGAAACTTCATTTTAATGCTTACTGCTTAACCTTGGACAAATTATTTGCTTGCTCAGATGGAAAGTTAACAATAAGGTGGATTCAAATTCATTTTATTACTTACATGTTATGTGACTTGGATAAGTTATTTTTCTTCACTGAACCTTGTTTCCTGTACGCATAAAATACTAATGCAAACACTTAAATTCAGAACTATTATGTAAATGAATAAAATTTTACAAAGCTTTAAGCATGATGTCTCTCACATAATGCGGCATATATATATATATGTATATATATATATATGTTATATATAGGAATATATATATATATATATATATATATATATACACATATCAGTTTCTGAATCAAATTCATGGGGATTTTAAAGGAAGTAGTTAATCATTAAATCCTCAGTGGATCAGATAACTCATATTGAAGAGTTTGCCAAACTCAAGTGCTAGATTTATCATGGGAAAGACTGACAATCAGTACTGTCAGTACTAGAACGACCCATGTAGTATAAACAGGGATATAGAGTTGAAAAAAAATATTTACCTAGGGATATGGAAATTAGAGTTATATATATATATATATATATATATATATATATATATATATATACACACATATACATATATATGTGTGTGTGTGTGTGTGTGTGTGTGTGTGTAAACCATATTTATATCATTATAGCCCATAAACTCTCTCTGAGTACTGATAAGTATCAGTAAGGCATCCACTATGACTGACATCTGACAACTGTCAATGGGCCCCAATCACTGAAGGACCTTCCTAAACACGACCACTGCCTGAGAAAGAGGCCTATCCAGGCTCTGCTCACTCAGTTCCCAGCTGTCCTCTTTCGATGCTAATTAACTCCCAGCTGAAAACTGCCTGCCCAAGCTTCTAGAGAGTTTTTCTGGGCCAGTTGACTTTTCTTTCTGACTCCTTAGTTTAAAATTCTTCCTTCTTGATTTTTGTGTTTTTGAAATATAAAGAAGATTGCATGTTTTATTGTATACAGGAAAGAAAGAAAACAGTGGCTCTACATCTTGCTGATATGGTAAGCTCTTACCATTTACTATATGCTAACTTCTATGTTTTTTTCCCACGTGTGTTTGAAATGTTCTGGGATACAGGATTATAGGAAATGCCATGTAATTAGGAGACAGCGAGAATACCCTGCCTTTACAGTTGCCAGTAATGCAAGTTAATGCCATCTTGTGAGATGATCTAGTATAGTCTTTGTCAGCACTTTCGCTAAAAATCCCAATTTTTAGTCATTTATAACATCAACAAAGAGGACTTCAGAGGGAGTAACACCATCTGTTGTTGTTAAGAGTGACATTGCCCAAGGTTAGGCCAGACATGCAGAAACCCTTTCATCTTCAGGATCTCTTGCTTCTCTCTGTTTACCATGAACTTATCTACTTGAGTTGATGAAAAGTATGCAAAGATCAATTTGGAATAAATCCAAACTAGTGAAAATGTTGTGAATCAGCTGAGGGAAGTAATGATTTATCAACTCTTGTTCTCTTTCTTCTGGGATGTGATAACATCATGTATACTAAGAATTTATCATTGTAATTCCCAAACCTATAAAGGTCTTATCTACCCTGAGAAAAACTCCTACAGTTACAATGCCTTTATTCATGTTCTGAAATAACTAATCCCTAAGAAGACACCCCACAATTCAGAGACTGGGACAAATTCAAAGAAACTGAATCTTAAATTTAGAAAAAACATCTATCTAGCACATAAAGAAGTAAGAAAGTAGAAATGATACACCAGCAACCATAGAGTCAGATCAATATATTACTCACAAAAGAAACCATTAAATAGTAAGGTACAAATATCACGCGAGCTTGAACCATCATTTTGTAATCTTGGAAGATAGCGTTACCAGAAAAAGCAGCTAAATCAACTCATTAGGATACAACCAGCAAACTATTGCTGTTATTACTAATAGCATTGCATGTATCTCGGAAGAAGCTTTAAAGTTCATTAATTTTCGCATTTTTCTTCCAAACTTTGGAAAGTTACTATGAAGATCTATATAACTACAATAAACAAATATTTAAATGACTTTAAAAAATAACATCCTCACTTGGAAATCTATTGGGGCAACTCTGAAGCACTGAAAGTATAGATTCTTGTCACCATACGCCTTTTTCCCTTCTCTCTTCATTTTTAGTTTTTATTGCCTTTTTCCATGGTCCTGCCCTCAATGCTTATTATTCCTCCCACACATTTTGTCATTTTTTTATGTGACTATTTCTCAGATGTGTCAGTGGCATCTAGTGATAACAACTAACATCAAGGCTAAAGTTGTTATTAATTCCTGTCCTAATAAACAAAAGGTGACTTTTTAAAAGAATGACCATTCATTGTTTTGAGAATCCTAGCATACAATCTAGCAAATGACTGTCAGAATAATAATTTACAGTTATCTGGTGCCTTAAAATTTACAAAGTGCTTGTCCACACATAATGTCATCTGATCTTTGCCACAACCTATTGAGAAAAGTTGAAATCAAAGTGACTTGCTGAAGTCATATAATTAAGACATTTGACAAGTTTTAAGTAAAAACTTAAATTTAGAAATTTGATTTAAATCCTATATATATATATATATATATATATATATATATTTTATGAAAGGTCACTAAACTCAGTTTGTATCCTGTGGAAATTTTCTTCAGTCATAAAGCATCATTCATTTAGTACTAGCAAATATTTTCATTGGAGCAGAAAGAGTAAAGATTCATCCTAAATTAATAAAAAATAACATTGCAAATGAAAATGTAAGACATTTATGTATTTAGGAGGAGATCAGAAAGGCTATCTTGTGATATGTTTTCCATCAAAAAAACAACTTGACCTTAACTGTAGTTCTAAGGTGAAATCCCCTGGGAAATTTTATAAATGGTTTTGCTTTATTACACTGTTAATATTTGTGATTTAAATATTAACTCATGTTTTCTTTTGATATTGACAAGACGTAGATTGTGCTTAAATACACAACTATTTCAGTCTTTTTGATATAATTGGTAAAAATACCAAAATATGTCAAATAACTTTAAAAACAGATACACATTTACATTTAAAAAAATTTATCTATATATTTAAATGTGTGTGTGTGTATACACACACACACACACACACACACACACACACACACATAGGCATGCACATTTACATTTCAGTTCCTATTTATTCCCATCAATTCTTCCCTTAGGTGAATACTCATTTCTTATTTACATCTTACAGTTTATTTAAGCCTATATAAGGATATTTAACTATAAACTCCTCAACATGGCGAAATTCTTATTTTGTACTTTCTCACTTATCAATCAAGATAATTGTACTTATTTCATATTATTATAGATATAACTTCTCATTCTTTATAATAGCCTAATATTCCATTACATAGATTTATTTAACTGAATTGCTATTAAGGGATATTTTTTTCAAAAATTTTTTGCTCTTACAAACAAGGTTATGATAATTCCCCTGTAAAAACATTTACATTCCTATCTGGGTGAATAAATCTGTATCACAAATTCCCATAAGTGGTTAGCTTGGTCAATAGAGTATATGCATTTGTAAATATGATAATGATAAGTTGCACTGCATGGGGACTGTATACATTAATCTTCCCCACAGTAATACAAAAGGATGCTTATTTCCTCATAATTTCACTAACAAAATTGATTTTTAATTCTTGGACTTTGCCAGTCTGATGTCAAAAATGTTCTTAGTGCTCTTTTTATAATGAAAGAAACTGATGATATTTAAATATGGTTAAAAGTCTTTTGAGTTCACTATTCTGTGAACGCTATACTTTTTCCCATTTTTTCTATTTAGTACATAGTATTTTTCTGAACAATTTCTAAATACTTCTTATGTATGAGGGAGTTTTTAACAAATTGCAAATATTATTACCCCTTCTCATTTTTTTGATTATGTATACATTAGCTTTATTTACCAAGTATTAGATTTTTTACTTTATGTAGAAAAAAATTATTAACTGTATCTTTCATGATCAAGTTTTCTTTTTAATTTCTCTAAATGTTTATTTACTTTTAAGAGAGGAGTGGGGGAGGGGCAGAGAGAGAGGGAGACACAGAATCCAAAGCAGGCTTCAGGCTCTGAGCTGTCAGCACTGAGCTGACACGGGCTCAAACCCATGGACCAGGAGATCACGACATGAGCTGAAGTCGGACGCTTAACCAACTGAGCCACCCAGGCGTCCCTTTTTTTTTTCCACATGGCTGCCAGGCACCTTTAAATGTTACTGAGTTCTGCCTTTCATCAATGATTTCTGAGTTCTCCTTTTTAATATTTAATATTCTATATTGTTTGATATTATCAATTTTAGGCTTTCTTGCTTTGTTTAATTGTTCTACTAACACAGAAAAGAAAAATTATTTTAATAATCAAAATTTTTTCATATATTTTAATATCATATTGGGCACAGGGAATCATCAAATTGCCTGGAAATTCAGTTATTTATTTTTTAATTTGATAATCTTTTTTTTAATCTTAATGGAGCTTGAGATTTATGAAATCATTGGAAAGTAGATAAAGAAAGTTCCCATATGACCTATAACCCATTTCTACTGTTATTCACATCCTCACATTACTGTGAAACATTTCTCACAATTAATGAACCTATACTGATCCATTATTATTATTACTAAAGTCTATACTTTATTTAGATTTCCTCGGTTTCCCCTATTTTTCTTTTCCAGGACCCCATTTAGGATATCATATTATAATTATTAGTCATGTCTCCCTAATTTCCTCTTGGTGGTGAGTGGTTTTTATACTTTTCTTGTTTTTGATGGCCTTGACTGTTTTGAGGTTATTTTAGAATCTATGTCCCTCAGTCAGGATTAGTCTAATGTTTGTCTGATTATTAGACTGGGGTAATAAGTTTCGTGGAGGGAGAACAAAGAGATAAAGTAGAATGTTCTTCATCATATTATATCGAGTACATACTATTAGCATAATTAACCACTATTGATGTTAACCTTGATCACCTGGCTTCAGGTAGTATTTTTTAGGTTTCTCTCCTGTAAAGTTATTCACTTTATACTATAATTTTTGGAAGAAAACACCATGGGAAGCCCAAATTTAAGGAGTGGGGAGTCATGCTCTCTTGTATAAAACAAATGTGTCGTATCGACTAGACTTTGCTGCTATGCCCAGTCCCTTTTGCCATGAGACTTACAGATTCCACTTTCCAATTTAGCATGTTATTCCCTCATCCTTTTCAGTGAAGTCCTTTCACTCATTTGCAGTACATTTAGAATCTTTTGTTGCATTCTGTGTTCAATCAATAAAATGCCTCTAATTTTTCAATACATTTGTTTTAATTTGTACACCTTAACATGTACACTGTTCCGTAAAGTTTCCTGGATTTTGACAAATTCTTAATATTTTGTATTCACCATATAGTATCACACAGAATAGTTTCACTCCTCAAATATTCCCCTACTTCACTTATTCAAACTTCCCTTCCAACCCATGAAACCCTATACATTATTGCTTTTTCCAGGAGATCATATAATTGGGATCATAGAGTATATACCTTTCTCAGACTGACTTCTTTCACTTAGTAATATGCATTTAAAATCCATCTATATCCTTTTATGGCTTGATAGCCCATTTCTTTTTATTGCTGAATAATATTCTATTATATGGATGTTTCACAGTTAGTTTATCCATTCACCTATTGAAAGACATTGTGGTTCCTTCCAATTTTTTGGTCATAATAAATAAAGCTGTTATAAACATTCATGTATAGAGTTTTGTGTGGAGATATGTTTTCAGATCAGTTGGGTACATCAAATGAGCATAACTGCTGAATCATATAGTGAGACTGTATTTAGTTTTATAAGAAATTGCTAGATTGTCTTCCAACATGGGTGTACAATTTTGATTTCATACCAAAATAGAATGAGAGTTCTTGTTATTTCATCTCATTTCCAACAATTTATATTGTCCTTTATTTATTTATTTATTCATTTATTTAGTATTTTAATT
Source organism: Panthera uncia (assembly GCF_023721935.1). NCBI lineage: Eukaryota > Metazoa > Chordata > Mammalia > Carnivora > Felidae > Panthera > Panthera uncia. The sequence goes on from NW_026057582.1 coordinate 16,888,335, forward strand.
ATCTTAATAGGTATGCCATTGTATCTTGTTTCAATTTGCAAATCCTAAACAACAATTGATATTGAGCATTTATATAAGTTTATTTGCCATTAGCATATCTACTTTGATAGAGTATCCATTCAGATTTTAGGCCCAGTTTTTAATTGGGTGGTTCATTTTCATATTGCTGAGATTTTAGGATTATTTATATATTTTAGGTACAATTTCCTTATGAGCTATATATTTCCTCAGAACCTGCAGCATGTCTTTTCATTCTCTTACCAATGACTTATAATGCAGATATTTAACTTTTAATTAAGTTCAACTTACCATTGTTTTTCCTTCATGGATAGTCCTATTGATGCATTTAATACCAAATACCATTACCAAAGAAAAGGTCATGTACAATTTCTCCTCATTATTTTTTTTTCTAGAAGTTCTACAGTTTGATTTTAGTTATGTCAATGGTCCATTGTGAGTTAATTATTATGAAAGATATAAAGAATTAGTATAATTAATTATATTAATTATATAATTAATAATATATTAATATAATTACTTATATATCAATTATATGATAATTAATATATATTAATTATATAATAATATATTAATATAATTAATTACATATTAATTCTTTATATCAGATTAATATATATAGTATATGATTAATTTTATAGATTTATTTATTTTTGCATTTGGATGTTCAATTGTTCTAAGCATATTTGATATCATTTTCCTATTGAATTGCCATTACTCCTTTGTTAAATATCAGTTGACTATTTTTGCGTCTATTTCTGGGCTGTCCATTCTGTCATGTTGATCTATATAGCTTTTCTTTCACCAGCACTATTGTATCTTATTACAGTGGTTTTATAATAAGATTTGAAATATGCAGGGCGTCTGGGTGGCTCAGTCGGTTAAGCCTCAAATTCTTGGTTTCTGCTCAGGTCATGATCTTATGGTTTCTTGAGTTCTAGCCTGCATGGGGCTCTGTGCTGACAGTGCTGAGCCTGCTTGGAATTCTCTCTCCCTCACTCTCTGCCCCTCCCCTGCTCATGTTGTCTCTGTATGTCTCAAAAATAAATAAACTTAAAAAAAAATATTTGCAATCTGCTAGTGTAAGTCCTTAAACTTTGTTTTTTTCTTCAGTAGTTGATAGGATATTCTTGATTTTTGATGTCCAAATACACTTTAGAACGTGTTTGTCCCACAAAATAGCTTGCTGGATTTTAATTGGGATTTTGTGGAATCTATATATCACGTTGGGTTGAGAAGAATCCACATCTTAACAATTATTGAACATTACAATCCATAAACACTGATTATGTCTCTATTTATTTAAATCATTTAAACATTTTTCATCAATGTTTTGTAGTTTTCCATTTATAGAGCATATATGTGTGTGTGTGTGTGTGTGTGTGTGTGTGTGTGTGTGTGTATCAGGTTTATATCTAAATATTTAATTCTTTAGGTGCTATTTATTCTTTAGATGCCAGTTGTTCACTGTTGGCGTACTATCTCTCTACAGTCATTTAGTTCCAGGAATTTTTTATTGATTCTTTGAACTTTTTTACGTAGATAATGATTTCATCTTGAAGAAAATAGAGATTGTTTTTTCTTTTCAACATGCAATTTTTCCCTGTCTTTTTGCATTATCTAGACTTCTAGTACAGTGTAAAATAGAAATGGTGAGAAAGGACATCCTTATTCTTAATCTTAAGGGAAAAGTGCCATTAAATAAATACAAAGTGGGCTACTAATTTTAATAAATGTTTATTATTAGGGTCTGGAAAATCCCCTCATTCCTAATTTGCTGAGAGTTTTTAATCATGAAAATATTTGGATTTTTCAAATGCTTTTTGGCAATTCTGATATAATCATATGAATTTTCTTGATGCATTAGATTAATTGATTTTTAAATGTTGAACCAGTCTTGAATATGTGCAATAGTTGGCAATGGTCTGTAATTCTTGTTCTACGTTGTTGAATCTAATTTGCCAATATGTTGTTGAGGAACTCTGAATCAATATTCATAAGGAATATTGTTCTGTACTTTTCCTATCTTGTAATGTTCTTAGCTGAATATATTGTATCAGGTCCTAGAAGTTGAGGTACATAATCTTGTAGTGCGAGGATTTATGTAAATGTGGCCAGAAGTTGGGCTTTGTTTGACATTTGCTGTAGTTATAGATATCAGAGGATTTAGATTCCTCCACCGCCTTTGCTGTCGTCTCTCCTCTTGCCTTTGAACTTCTGTACTGCTGTAGACTGGATTGCGTCCCCCTAGATTCATACGCTCACTGACCTAATGCGACCTTGTTTAGAGTAAGGAAGTAATTAAGGCGAAGTGAGGTCATAAGGATGGAGCCCTAGTCTAATAAGACTACTGTCTTTAAAAGAAAAGACATGAGAGAGCTCACACTCTTTCTGTCATGCGAGTACACAGCAAGAAGGCAGCCATCTAAAGCCGGGAAGAGTTACCAAAAACCAAATTGGCCAGCAACTGCATCTTGGAAAACCCAGCCTCCAGAACTTTGAGAAAACATTTTGCTTTTATTTAAGCCACTCGGTCAGGTACAGTCTACTACTATACTGGAGACTAGATGGCATAGTGGTAAGATATGATGGAGGGGAAGCATTCCATCTAGCATCTTATGATTTGATCCCAACCTTGACAGACCTGGGTCTCTGACCTACTACGTCCACAAGTGTTTTGCTTATAAAACATCTCCTCTTCTCCTTTGGGAGACGGGAGATTAAGCGGGACGAAGGACAGGAATGCCCTTTGTCCATGGCTCTTGGAGAGAGCCCTGATGAATTATGTTCTCCTGGGTTGCATGCTTTTGTTATGGAGAAGATTCTGGATATGCCGGAAGTTTTCCTCTTCCCACATCCCTACAAGCAACAGGGAAACATCTGAGAGGATGTTTTTCAGATTGTCCCCATGAGAACCTGGTTGGATTTCAGAAAGAAAAGGTTTTGAAAGTGAGGGGTCCTCCTAAGACAGTAGCCATGAGAAATTTCTCACTCTCACACTGGTCCATTTTCAACTTCTAGAAATTTATCAAAATGACTTTTTGAGTTTTCCTACCAATTTATCGCCCTGGAGGCTTCTGCTCCAGGTATGCAGATCTCAGCCGTGACACTCTGGATTCACCAGGCTGTTCAGATTCCTGAGTAGCAAGCCTTCGATTTTCATTTTGGACAGGCTTTTTTTTCTCCTTTTTATAAGAACAGCAATAACAAGTTCCAAGTTGCTTACATACTGAAGCAGAAACCAGAATTCCAGTCTTGTAATTTTTCTATTTGACTTTCAGAACTGGTTTCTCCAAATAACAGAGATAGTGTTTTTACTTAGATCCCATTATAGTTACAAAGTACATTGACATTTTTATGATTCTGAGTCTTTTAAAACAAGAATGTCTTTCCATTTATTCAAGTTCTTTTTTTCTTTTTCTTTTTTTCTGAGAGAGAGAGAGGGAGCACGAGTAAGCATGAGCACGAGAGGGAGAGAGAATCTTAAGCAGGCTCTGCACTCAGCCCAGATTCCAACGTGGGCCTCAATCCCATGACCCAGGGATTAGGATCAAAGCCGAAATCAAGAGTTGGATGCTCAGTGGCCTGAACCACCAAGGTGCCCCTCAAGTTATTTTTTTAAATATTTATTTATTTTTGAAAGAGAAGGACAAAGTGAGAGCGGTGGAGCAGAGAGAGAGAGGGAGACACAGAATCTGAAGCAGGTTCCAGTCTCTGAACTGTCAGTACAGAGCCTGTCGTGGGGTTTGAACTCATGACCTGAGCCAAAGTCAGACGCTTAGCCGACTGAGCCACCCAGGCGCCCCTCTTTTATGTTTTTTCTTATTTCCTCTTCAGTACAGTATTTGTAAAAGACAATTCTTACATATTAAGTTTATTGCCAGATATTTTGTTGTAAAATTATTTATTGCTATTATAAATGGATTTCTTTATCATATCTTCCTACTAGCTTTTAATAAATATGTTCTATTTGTTTCTATATAGTAATCTTATATCCTGCTTCTCAAATTATCTTATCATTCAATTATATTGTTTGCAAACAGATAGTTTTACCTCTTTCTTCTCAATTTTTATGCACTTTTCCCCCTGTCTAATACATATGCCATCAATGTTTAATACTAGTGGTCTGTGTGGCCACTTCTTGTTCCTGACTTTAGTGGGATATGATCAAGTTTTTTCTCCATTAAGCGTGTTCTAGATTTTGTGTTTGAGAAAGGTATTTTTGTCATGTTAACAGATATCCATCTATTCCTATTTAAAGCCTGATTTTTTTCATAAACAATGATTATTGCCTTTTGTTCCTTGCCATTTTATTGTTTTATTAAAAGCTTTCCTAGTGTTGATATACACTAGTATTTCTGGAATAAACTCCACTTAGTCATGTGTTTTTATTTTCATATTCTATGGGATTTTCCTAGTACTTTGTTTATGATTTTTATTAATAGTGATAAGCGAAAATTCTTTTAATTTTTGTATGCTAAATTTGGAATCAATGTTATACTTGCCTCATACATAGGGTTTGGAGGTTTTCTTTCCTTTTTCTATTTTCTGAAATAGCTTAAATAGCATGGGAATCATCTTCTGTTTAAACATCTGATTAAATTTTCTTGTGAAAGACTTGGCTGTGGTATTTTTGCTTAAAAGTGGATCTTTAATAACACCTGTTGGAATTAATTTCTAGGCCCAAGATGGAGTCACCCCTGCATGTGGTGTCACATCAGACAAACAAGACTTATACAACTTTTGTATCCCTGTGAACATTCCGCTTTACCAGAAACACAGTATTCTTAGTCGGACGATCCCCAAAGACAAGCTGAATCTGGGTCTCATCACCCCAAACAAGGTTGACTGTGTGGTCCCAGCCAACCAGATATTTTTTATGTCTCTCTTCATTGTTCTTTATTGTGTATCCTATAAAAGTTTCCTGACATCCATTCCACTTTACAGTTCTCTGAAAGGAGACTGTTCATTTCATGAAGTTTTAAATAGTTTGTTTGCATTAGAGAAACTCCTCTATTTAATGATTTTTAACACACTCTCCATGGCCACTATGGATGTTGATATTTTTTAGACCTTAAATGTCTCATGAAGTCAATTTTGATAAATATAGTTTCCTAAAAACATCTATTTTTTTTCTTTTAACATTACTCAGTACTCCTAATCTCCTTACCTTATCCATTTTTATCCAGTTTTTCAAGTTTATGTATGTCATGCAATGTAGCCTTCTCATTCCTTTAACTTTTGTCTTTGCTTAAATTTTTTATTTGGGTATAGTTGACACATAATGTTACATTAGTTTCAAGTGTTCAGCAGTAGTAATTCAGCATCTCTGTACGTTATGCTGTGCTCACCCCCCAATGATATTTATTTATTTCTATTTGACTTTCAGAACACAAATAATTTTTCTGCATCTACTGAGATGATCATATGATTTTTATCCTTTATTTTGTTGATGTGGTGTATGACACTGATTGATTTGTGAATATTAAAAATGATAATTGCCAGGGGCACCTGGGTGGCTCAGTCGGTTAAGTGTCCCACTGTGGCTCAGGTCATGATTTCCCAGCTTGTGGGTTCAAGCCGTGCATCAGGCTCTGTGCTGACAGCTTGGCGCCTGCAGCCTCCTTCACATTCTGTGTCTCCCTCTCTCTCTGCCCCTCCCCCGTCTTTCAAAAATAAGTAAATGTTAAAAAAAATTTGGAAAGTGATTAATTGCCAGAGGAAATGGGGATGGGAGGAATGGTCAAATAGGTAAAGGGGGGTGGGTGATACAGGCTTTTAGTTACGGAATAAAGAAGTCTTAGGAGGAAAGGTACAACATAAGGAATATAGGGAATATAGCCATTGATACTGTAATATCATTGGATGGTGACATATTTCTTTGTGGAAAGATAATTTTTTCTAGCTTTGTCATTAATTCACAGAATTTCATTTGGCAGTATGATTAGTTTGTTGCAAACTAATATATGGTTAATGTCTGTGAATATTCCATGAATATCTGAGATTTTTTTTTATTTTTATGATTTTCACAGTTATATGCCATCATCCATGTGCTGATTATTTTATGTTTATATTTTATTTTCTTACTTTAGTCATCTCTTGTGAACCGAGAAAATTAGTGTTTCCTATTACGATGAGTTTCTCTGTATCCAAAGTTTACCTTTTTTGCTTGCTTTATGCATGTTGATGTTACCTAGTACATAGTTATGCAAATGTCTGGGATCACATGTAAATTGCACACTCCCTTTTTGCTTGAGTCTGCCTAACATACCTTCATTTCTCTTTTTATTTTCAAACTTTCTCAACCACTGTCTTATCTGTGTCTCTCTACTGTATTCTGGATTTACAACCTGGTTTAGGGGTTTACTTTGTGTCCTACTTCACAAAACCTTTCTTTTAATGTGTGTTCTTACTCTGTTCATAGTTACCATATGGCAGATATATTTCATGTTAGCTCTGTCATATGATTTTAGGTTATAGTGTTGGTTTTTATAGTTTTAACATATAAACCCCACTAAGGTTTTGATTGCCATGTGCACGTGTGTGAAGGTGCTGTAGTATAGAGGAATGTCTGTATTTATTCTGTACTCTAAAATCATATTTTATACAATAATATTATATAACAATTTGTTAGATAGAAATTCAGTCACCCCATTTCTTCAATATTTATCTTTCTAAGTACTTTGAAATGGTATTAATCTATCACTTGACTTGTCAGTGATTAGAGAAGAGACATTGAACTTACTCTCTTAACTTCTTTACTACTTCTCCCAAATTGTGTTTTGTCATTTTTACATTGTCACAGCATCTGCATTTACATTCTATTTTGGGACCTAATCCTACACTTTTTTAAATATTTTTTTCAAATGTCTAATATCAGTCCTATCTGTAATTTCTCCAGACATCCCTTTATTACCTATAATTTATCTTAAATAGTGCTTTCATGAAGAAATCATAGGGAAAATTCTCTTTGATTTCTTTTCTTAAACGCTTATTTATTTATTCTTTAGAGACATAGAGACTGAGAAGGGGAGGGGCAGAGAGAGAGGCAAACAGAATCCCAAGCAGTCTCTGTGCTGTCAATGCAGAGCCCCATGTGGGGATCAAACTCAGGAACCATGAGATCATGACCTAAGCCGAAATCAAGAGTGAGAGGCTTAACCAACTGAGCCACCCAGGCACCACGACCTTGATTTCTAACAGGTACAGAACTCTCTGCAAGTTTCAAAGTTGTAGAAAAGCTTGACTCATTATCTACTCTGTGGCTGATACATTTTCCCCTTAATATCTGATTGATGTTCCATTCTCTTATGACATTAAAGGTTACCAGGAGAAACTGACCAGCCAGATATTTTTGCTCCTGTATAATGATACACATTTAAAGTTCCACATACGTGTATTCTGTGCTTGCCCTGGGTCCATAATATACTTTTCTATATCATCCCAATTTTAGCATGTATCTACAGAAATGAACAAGCAGTTTTTGAGTAGATTTAATCAAATCAAGACCATCATAATTTTCTAAATAATAAATTAAGATACCAGTTAAAATAGAGCATGTAATTGTTATGTAAACTGAAGTTCCCTAAAACACTTACATTTAAAGCATGCTAGAATAAACTGGCATATCTATTTCCAAAGTTACCAGATTCACAGACATGGATTGAGATTTACAAAATTTCAAATGGTCTCACCTATATATACTGTCTTCTTTTCCCATTTAATAATGAGAGTTCCTTGGCTGTAATATTAATATTTACCAAAGTGTTTCCCATTACATACTGGAAAAATCATCACTGATTCCTTTCCAACAATTACTCTGTTTTATATTAAACATAACCTTATATCTAGGTGTTACATTAATAGGGAGAGCTCTAAGACAATTTTTCTTCCTTCTTAGTCTGGAATGCAATTCACAGCTTATTTTGTCAGGATTTTATAGATCTGATAACCTATAAGTTATGAGATTTTGATAAATAATTTATTTTCTTTTAGCAGTTATCCACTGAACACATGCTATCTGCTAGGCACTGTGCTAAGCTTTGGGAATATGGTAAGGAACAATGCAAATCAAGCCAAAGTCCCCCGCATTGAAAACTGGTGCCATGTCAGGTAAAATGCAGTCGTGTCCCACTTGCTGGGAACATTAGATGCTACTGGCTCACAACAGCATCCATCCTTGGGAATTGCTCTTGGCCAGAGGGACATCTTGACCCAAGTTTACCATTCCTTCTTCCTGCCCTCCAATCTGCCCCCAGGAGGAGTAGCCACTCTGAATGGTCAACTCAGCTCCAAACATTCGTATGAGACCAGCTAAATCACAGTTGCAACTGCATTGCCAATCAGTCTCCCCGGGTTCAATCATGCCTTCCAAACTCTTTTTGTGGTAAATCTCTCAACAATACTGCCAAATAAATCTATAAGTCACCTTTCAACTCAGGATCTCTTTCTAAGAAGCCCATTCTATGACCCTCTTCACGACATTGACATCCCATTTGAGGAACACAATAATAAAAAAAGCAAATTGCTGGTAGCGATAGATGTTAAGAATAATTAGGAAGCATCTACATGGATTGGAAGTAAAATTCTTCCTTGTGCGCATTTGTATTTATGTGTATGTGTGTCCCAAGAGTCCATATTTTAGACTGAAACATATGTAAATAAAAATCCTGAAGCTCCCATTATCAGCAAAGTCTTAATAGTTTGTTCGTTGCTCTGAGCTAAGCAGATGTTATACATGCAAATAAAATTAGAAGACCCAAATGAGAAAAATAGGGATCACAGGTTTCTAGTTTAGAAGTGCCTAACTAGTGATGGCAATAAACTTTGAATTATAAAATATCCTGTCGATATGGGAGAGCCTACAGCAGTACTTTACTAAAGTAGTGTTAACGTAATTTGTGTTACCACATAACTATGAAGCTGGAAGCCAGAGCCATAGGGCAACCTGGATCAGTTTCCTAGATAGCTTCGGGATATCCTCTGCATCTCAGCCCACTCTACCAGCAAAGTTCACACAAGGACCCCCACTTAGCCGAGCTAATTCATATTATGTCTAAAGAGAGAACCAACATGAAGTCTTTCTGTCAGTAGATACAGACTTACACATTTGTTTGATGTTAGTTTTGTTTTGAACAGTTGCACTTATCAAACTAGTTGGGGATCAGTGAACACATAGTAACAGTAATTAAAAGGTCTTCACCAGATGATTCCTACAGAAATGTACCCAGTCCCTTACTGACATTTTTGAGAGGGGCTATTATAGCAATTCTACACCCCAGTACTGTTTCACAGGCTGGTTAAACACTTTAACAGTCTGTACTCATTCTCCATCATTAACGTTCTTTAGAATTGTTAGATAAGTTTGATGTTTATATAGTTGAATTTTTACTATTTTAACTGCATTCTCTTGAGGGAAAATGCACACATCCACTAATTGAAATCTAATGCCTGTGAAATTGGCTTGGCTAGAATTTACTATTTTTCTTTTTACATGAGAAAAATATTAGCAAGAAAATTAGTAGTTTAAAGACATTTTCAGTTGATAGGCTTAATATGCTTAAGGAAAAGGTCAATTCTAAACACACTAGGAGTCATAATTAAAGATGTGATAATTGCAAGTTACTCATTAAAGTAACTCTCCATTTCGTTGTCTTATAATACCAACTTGCGTTACTACTCATGTTATAACATAACAAAAAAAGCTTTTAATATATGCGTTACAGAATCAATATATGTCACTAAATCACACTAGTCCACTCCCCCAGTTAATAAAAATGTATTAGACATTAATTCATACGACTTTGTTAACAGCATTGCAGTTACATGTTAACTGATCTCTGAAATAACTATGCCAAAAACACATGTGCTCATCAATTTCTACTCATCTTTACAGATAATAATGGGACTGCCTGATTACAGACTTATTTAACCAAGGTATATGAAGCCTATTGTTTAATTGGCCCCATAAATCTGTGCTTTGCTGACACTTCTCCAGCCCATAGAAGTCCTCATGCATCCATCCCTAATAAGAATATAATAGTAAGTAATATAAAATTATTTACAGTATTTAAATTAAGACACAAAATCACCAATATTTTGATACTTCATAAAAACTCCTTTAACTGTAATCATATGAAGCAGCTGCTTTACTCATTTCTACTATTTTAATACCTCAAATGGAGAGGTATAGCGTCTGTTGGATTTCTCCAAGTCTCCACACTCTTTGAGAGATTTGATAGAAACAGAAAGGTTCATCTGGGGACACGTGTCAGTAGAAACGAGAAACATTTCCTTGAGGAATAACATGCTGCCTCTTTCATGGTGGCCTCCTGTAGAGATTCATTAAGCGTGCAATTAACAAAAGGAAGCCTCTTCTATTCAAATAGAAAAACTCAATGAACTTCCACCAGGGGATAGTTTTAAAAGTGAGACGTAGATGAGCATATTTTTTTAACATTTAGAAAATTGCTTTATAAATCACATTTTAATGTGGCAAGTTTCCCTGACATATCTAAAACTTATCTATTTTTATAAACCCAGACCTATAGCATTTGATGCCTATTTTTAAAGAATGCAATAAATATTTCCCATATTCCTCGGGCTCATCACTATGAATGTTAAAATTTTTCTAAGCTATGGTGGAAACATCTTCAGGAGGTCATATCATATTTGACCATAACTAGAGGGCTTCATTTTATTTCTTATATATCCTTTTGATACATTTTTCCTCTCTTCCATCACTGTCAGATTCATTGCCGTTTTTTACTGCCTCTGGTAAACCTGCCTCAGCCTTCTATTTCCAACTTTTTGCCTTTTTTTTTAAATTAACGTTTATTTATTTTGTGTGAGAGAAAGAGACAGAGTGCGAGCAGGGAGAGGAGCAGAGAGAGAGGGAGACATAGAATCCAACATAGCTCCAGGATCTGAGTAAACTTGTCTCACTTTGTTACTGAGATCTCCAGTACTATGTTGCCTAGAAGGTGACTAGTCTGTCTCTAACCTCAAAGTAACAGTTTTCAATATTTACTATTTAATATAAAGCTACTTGCATGTTTTTGGGTGCACAAATATTGTAAAGGTAGCTATTTCTCTCTTAAATCATCCATGGTCATTGGATTTTATCATAAACTTATAGCATACAAATATTCATAGTATCATCTCAATGTTTTTAATGTATGTTTTTAAAATTTTGGTGTTGTTAATTTGTGTATCATACGTTTGAATGTAATGTATATTTTTACAGTTTTGAATATTGTTAACTTATGTATTCTCATTTTATTGATCACTCATTGTAGAAATTTTATTATAATTTGCAAAGAAAAAAAACTTTGGTATGCTTTAAGATGTCTATTGTACATTTGCTATATTATTGTATTTTTCCTTCTTTCTATATTCATTGGGTTTGATTGGTTACTCTTGTCCTATCTTCTTTCTAAACACAACTTCCCTTAACTCTTTCAGGTGTTGATTTTTCGTTGTTGTTGTGTTCTCTTTTGGTTCTTCCTTTGTTTATTTAGAAATGCATGATTTAATTTTCAAATATTTGTATGAGTTATAATTATCTTCATGTTCATGATTTCTTGTTTGGGGGGTTAGTTAACAGTTTATCTGTGTCCTTTTCTCTAGTCTCACCCGAGGGGTAAACTTGCTAGAATCCTTTTGCAATAATAAGTCAAGAAATTTATAGGACCAAACTGGATCTGTAATAAATGCTATGCTTTGACTAAGCACACGTGCCTAATTGTTGAGACTGTTTATTGAGTAACCTGCAATCGGTGAGTTTGAGCTACTCTGAAAAAGGGGAGAGAGCCATGTATCCGAGAGCACACATATAACCAGTTATTAAAGCTAAAGAAGCCCCCAAAGAAGCCAGCCTCTCGGGACTGAAGTGGTTTCACACATCCTCAGCTCAGTCTCTCATGCCATTCACATCCCAAGAGCATACTGAAGTCATGGGGGTACTGTGTCTGAGACTCCTGTGTTTTGCCATTTTCGCTGTAGCGTGTGTCATGTATCTTTTCTTAAAGCTAATAAACTCGGTGGTGGACAAAGCCTATTCTGTCTACAGAGTTTGACTTACATTCAAACCCAAGACCAGTGAATCTTGTCAAGTTGAATGAGGAATTTTTTAAAGATCCCTTGAAAGATTCCTTGAAAGATTCCTTGCTTTACAACCCAATGGTGTATTGTATTCTTAATGTTGTCAGTGCTCCACGTGCACTTGAAAAAAATGTGGGCTGTGCAATTTGAGAATTCAGGGTTCTTTGCATGTCAATTAAGTCAACCTGGTTTATTATATATATCCTTGCAGAATATTTGTCTGGTTGATCTATCAGTATTTAAGGAATGTGTTTTAAAATCTTCCATATGATTGCAGGTATATCTATTTTCCCCTTATTTCTGTTGGTTTGCTTTGTTTTCTTTCATTTTTTGAGGCTGTGCTATTAAATGCCTACAAATTTATAAGTGTTGAATCATTTCAGTAGACTGTCAATTTTATCTTTATGAAATATAGTTTTGAAAAATATATCTCAGAACTGCTTGATCTGGTACTAATATAGCTATTCAAAGATTATTTTTAATATTTATTTATTTATTTATAAATGTTTATGTATCTTTGAGAGAGACAGAGAGAGACAGAGACAGAGACAGAGAGCAAGCGGGGAGGGGCAGAGAGAAGGAGACACCGAATCTGAAGCAGGCTCCAGCTTCTAAGCTGTCAGCCCAGAGCCTGACATGGGGCTTGAACTCATGAACTGTGAGAACGTGACCTGAGTCGAAGTCTGTTGCCTAACCAACTGAGCCACCCAGGCGCCCCTCTTTTTTTTTTTTAATTAATTTATTTATTTTGAGAGAGAGAGAGTGTGTGAGCAAGGGGCAGAGAGAGAGGAGAGAGAGATTCCCAAGCAGGCTCCATACTGTCAGCACAGAGCCCAGTGCAGGGCTCAAATTCACAAACCATGAGATCATGACCTGAGCCATAATCAAGAATCAGAAGCTTAACCAACTAAACCACCCAGATGGACCCAAAGTTTCTTTCTGATGGTGCTTGCATCACCATCTTTGTCTTTTTCTTGTTTTAAATTCCAACCTCTCTTGTGGTAGGAAGTATTTTTGGTTTTGTTTTAATCTGGGCGGGTAATTAAAGACTTAATTTGACTTCCTTTATTTCTATTGAAGGGTTAGCCATCGGTTTTATTATTGCTCCTTTAAAGACACTGTGTGTTGCTTTCAAAATTTTCTCTTCATCTTTGGCATTCAGCAATTTTGGTATGATGTACCTCAGTGTGGCTTTATTGTAAATATTCTGTTTTGCATTAATAAATCTTTAATAATCTGTGGTTGGATGCCTTTCAACAATTTTGAAAAAAAATTCTAGGGGTGCCTGGATGGCTCAGTTGTTTAAGTGTCTGACTCTTGATTTTGGCTCAGGTTGTGATCCCAGGGTCATGAGATCAAAGCCTGCATTGGGCTCTGCATTGAGTGTGGAACAGGCTTAAGATTCTCTCTCTCCCCCTCTTCCCCTCCCCTGTGCACATGAGCATGCATAGATGCTCGTTCTCTCTCTCTGTCTCTAAAAACACAACAACAACAACAAAAATCTTTCCGAATAATTTTCAAATACTGTTGTCGTCTCATTCTGGTTCTCCTTTTCTTCTACTTTAACCTCATGGACAATAAAACGTTCCATTGTTTCATATGACTGTAGAAGATCTTTACTGAATGTATTTATTTGTTTATTTATTTATTTATTTAATTTTTTCTTTGCTTCTTTCCATTCAGATATGTTTTTACTTAGCTAGATTTCAGCTCACTAATTGTTCTTTTATTGTTTTTCATTTGTTACTTATCTCATTAAATAAATTTTAGTTATTATAGTTTTGATTCTCGTTTAATGTCTTACAGAGTTTAATGTCTTACATAGTTTAATGATTCCAGTTTAATGTCTTGCATCTTACATAGATTGCAGTACTCTGGCAAAACCCTTCATTTTGTGTTGCATTTTCTTGATCAGATTTTTGTTTTTTACATTTATTTTAAAGTTCATCACTAACTCCAACATATGTTGGCCTATCTGCCTCTATTGTGTAAATTTTTGTGTTGTTTTGAATCATTTCTTCCTATCTTTAGGCATGCCTGTAATTTGTTTTTAAATTCTAGACCGAATATATGAAACATTGTAGAGTCTCTAGATACTGTATTTTTGTTTTGTTTTGTTTTTCCAGAGAAGATATTATTTTCTTCTGGAAGATCGCTTTAATTCAATCTGTAGTAAGATGATTCCAGTCTAAGTGTGGCATGGTCCACTTCTAGTGCGTTTACTCTAAGAAGAAACCTTTCAGGAATCACAAATAAAATCCAGAGATGTTTGCCAGGGTATCTTCTCTTCAATGGGCCCTACATTTCCATTGTTTTTCTCCCTGAAACTGATTCTATCAAAAGTTTTCTTAGACTTTTTAACCCATTCCTTGCTATTTACTTGGATTTAAGAAGAAAGCACTGGGGAATATCCTTCCCACAGTGTATCTCTCCCCATCTGGTATCTTGTCCCCTGGAGGGATGACTCCTTGAACATTGTGCTGATGCCTTCAGAGAGCTACATTTTTAAAAAGTGTTACGTATGATTGGATAATGATAATAATATAAATGGCTTAATGATTGGATAATCCATACCTATGATTCTGTAATAGCAAGATATATGGCTTAATGACTAGATAATTCATGGCTATGATTCTAATTATCATAATCAGATGCAGAGGTTTCAGAAGGATTGCTCCTAACTGTGCAATTCATGTTAACAAATTTTAAATGCTTTTCACTCTTTTACATCACTGTGCTGTTCTTACAAGAAGAAAGGAGAAGAGGGAAGGAAGTAGATATCTAAAGCTTGAAAGATGTTTATTTGAAGAACTTCTATTATATAGCAAGTGTTTCAAACACATAAAAATGCATAAGCCCAAGAATGAATCCACATAACACACACACACACACACACACACACACACACACACAACTCCTGGAATATAGGAATTACAGATTTCCTTTCTATAAAGCTATTATATTGAGTGTGCTGAGTGAACTTTTCAGAAATGCCAAATAATGTTTCAAAAGACAAAATATTATTGGATTGTGGAGAAGAAAATAGACCTTTAGAGATCATTTAATTCTCATATTACTTAAGATTAAACCCATACACCAGGCAGAGAGCACCTAGGTGGGTAGTTTCACAGCTCTGGCTTGAAGCCATGCCTACGGACTCTTTGTCCTATTCTATTCTCATGGTTACCCTGTCCTTCCTGATAGCCACCACGATCAAGAAATAAATATAGCCTTAGTAATGAACACACATTTTACCATTTCAATGACAAGAATAAAAACGAAACACACACACACACACACACACACACGCTCCTAGCATTAGAATCCTGATAATTATCTCTTATATAGCATTGAGGTTTATTTCATCTTTACTCATGCGATTCACAGATTTATTATATCCATTGTTTATCTCAGGGCTTTAAATGAGGCCTTAAAAAACTATCGCACATTTGAAAGACTGATGAGAATGTGGAATACATAGGCCCAAACTGTGGCTGCACACCAGAGTTACAAAGAAGTGCATTTGCCTTACCAAACAGAGATCAGCTCGCTGCACAAGGCACAAGAGAGCATCCAGTCAAGTACTAATCGAGACATGTTTTCTGGCAGGCTCTCCTAGGTCATCTGTCAATGGTCACTGTCACATGCAAACATGTGTGTTTATCTGATTGCTTAGGCAGTTTGGGGACTTGGCACACTGCCTTTTGCACATCTCAGAAGAGTTAACCTTGCTGAAACCTCTGGGCATGTTTTCAAATGCAGATTTCATTCTCTTTGCTAACACTGACATTTCCAAATATCTCTCACTCACCTGTGACTGAACACTAGCCATCCCGACATATCCCAGAGATGCCTACCTAAGGAATGAATCATGTGGCACGTATATTCAGATTTTACAAAGTCCTCAGGGGTTGTTCTAGATATACATGACAATTAATGTCATTATCAAACTAGCTCAGGACTTCATATCCAAAATAATAAATGCAGTATCTTGATGAACATCGGCTTACGGAGCAGTACAGAATGTGCTTCTTTGGAAACACAGGCCTTAAACACGGCAGTCGTGTGTCTGAAATAGCTACCTTTCCACATGAGAATCAAATTATTATAGACAGGTAAGGAACTTGATTCTGTTGTTATCCACTAATTCAAAAAAACAAACATTTATTTTGGCATGAAGGATATAAGATGCCATATACCAAGTCCTAGGATACAACTTGCAGCAAGAGAGATGTGGCTTCATGTAGGGTAGTTCAGGGTTTAGTGAAGTAATATAAATACCACCAGATTGGCCGTCATGAGACCTGGACCCTTTTCTGGATATCACGCTAGTGAGCAGCATGTTGTGGATCACTGCGTTCATTCATTAGGAGGCAGATCTCTGCATGGGGGTAAGAGGTGGGACTCATTTCTCACCAAAAAAGTTGATAAGGATCAGTATTCTTTTTATTCTTAATACTTTTCATTTGATAAAGAGAGAGAGAGAGAGAGAGAGAGAGAGGGGGAGAGAGAGAGAGAGAGCATGAGCTGGGGGAGAGTGGTAGAGGGAGAGAGAAACAGAATCTTAAAACATAATCTTAATCTTAATCTGCATTCTGCACAGAGCCCGATGTGGAGTCAATCCCACAACCCTGGCATCGTGACCTGAGCCAAAATCAAGAGCTGGATGTTTAACCAACTGAGACACCCAGGTGCCCATGGTCTTATTTTAATTCCCAGTTTTCCTTTTGACTAGCTGTATCATCTTGGGCATATTATCTTACCCTAATGTCATTACTGGGATCATGAGAACGATAATAGTAGTACTTATTTGGTGGATTATTGTGGGGATTAGATGGAATTGTATCTCTAAAACACCTAGACATTGCTTGGCATACTGGACATTTCTGGTAAAAGTTAACTATTGTTATATAATCAACATAGTTGGTACATTTTCCGCACTTTACTTCAGCAAAAATTTCTTAAGACAATATTACCAGTGTATATAGTACAAGATACACTTCTTCATTTCTCGGAATGTTCACTATCAGGGCCTTAGGGCAAAAACTGTTAGCCCCTAACATAATGCCTTATATTGTGATAAAAACGAATAACGATATATGCATTGTGACATATGCACAAAGATATCTGAGAAACCAAGTTTATATGATAGACGGTAATGAATATATTATGAGAGATGTCAATTTGAGCTGGATGCGTGATTCAAATTCTGACAGATGGAATGATCTGTGAGAAAGTTATTTAAAATATATTCTAATTCACTCCAAAATTCCACTCTCTTATATATACACAAATGCACACATGTACAGACCCACACACAGTCATACTCTGAACGTTGGATAACATACAGATCTCAACACCAGCTCATGTTTCCATGCGAGGCGGTGTAGATTAAAGGGAAACATATGGCTACAATTAGACTTGGGTTTGATTTCTGGCTCCTGTTATATGGCCTCCTATCCCCCTCCTCCTAATTAACCTGGAGAATCTGCTATATGCTCACTCGCACACTGGGTTTAAATAATTGGTGCAAAATACTCATACAAATTCCTGTGCATTTATAAAACTGGATGGAAGGAAGGTAAGTTTCCAGGAGGATCGTTCAACAGATCCAAATATCAGGCTTGCCTCAAGTCTCTCTTTGGAAAAGTCTTGCTTTGGAAAAATCTCGCTTTGGAAAAATCTAAAATCTATCGAAACTTCTGTTCAAAAGTTCCATTCCGTTCCAAGCAGTAAAATAGGGGACAATTAATAATACCTTCATGTTGAATTGTTTGGAAGACTTATTCAATAATGTTCAGTAAATATATACTGGATACCTCCAGGCACGATCCTAGATACTAGGATGGAAGAAGAAAAGAAGACCTTCAAAATCTCTCCCACTTTGAACTGACACTCCAGTGGTAATATATACAAAATGCAATCACAAACTGGTCGGTCTGAAATAATATTAGCTTCAATCCCATTCAGCATTATTGTGACTAGTATTTCAAGATAAATCCTGATGTTCTTTGTGAGAAGATTTCAGTTCTATAAAAAACGTTGGACAACTGGGTATTGAAAATACAAAGTATTTTGTGTGTGTGTGTGCAGAATACAAAGGGAAAGAACAAAAGACATATAGAAGAAAATACAATTGTGAAAAAAGAAACAAAAACAAGACAAAATTACCTCAATTAGTTGAATTTTAGTTGGCATACATATTTTCCTTCTGGTTAATACAGGATTTCAGAAAGATTATTTAAAAATTATTTTCTTTTGCAACAGTATTTTTTCCCCTGAAGCCAGACTAGGGAATGTAAAAACATGAGAGTAAGGAGATACTATGTTTAAAACTAGTCTTAAAACGTTTATTGGGCTGAAAGTTTGTACAATGAAAGAAATAAAGATTAGAATATACCTAATGCAATAGAAAATAAAAAAAGGCAATAGAAAAGATAAGTGGGAGTAAGAGTTGGTTCTTTAAAAAATAAGCAAAATTGGCAAACCTTTAGCTAGACTCACCAAGAAAGAGAAAGACAATCCAAATTAGATAACAGTCAGAAATGAGAGAAGATATCACAACTGATACAACAGAAATGCAAACAGTTATAAAAGACTATTGTGAACAATTATATGCTAAATTAAGCAACGTAGAATAAGTGGATATATTTCTGGAAACACACAGTCTACCAAGTTCAAATCATGATGAAATAAATAATCTGAACAGACCCATTACTTGTTAGGAGATTGACTCAGTAATCAACAGCATCCCAACAACAAAAGCCCAGGACTGATCAGCTTCACTAGCACATCCTTCCAAACAGTTAAAGAATTCTTCTCAGTCTCTTCCAAATTAGAAAAGGAGGGAACTCTTCCAAATAAATTTTACAAGTCTACTACTGCCTGATACCAAAACCACATAAGGATTCTACAAGGAAAAACAAAAATTACAAGGCAATATTCCTGATGAGCATAGATGCCAAAAGTCCTCAACAAAATCTTAACAAACCAAATTCACAAGTACATTAAAGTGATCACACACCATGATCAGTTGGGACTTAGTCCAGGGGTACACGGATGGTTCAACATCTGCAAATCAGTCAGGATTGTATCCCACATTAACAAAATGAAGGATAAAAATCATATGATCATCTCAAGAGATGCTGAAAAAGCATTTGGAAATATTCAACAGCCATTTATGATAAAAACCCTTAACAAAGAGGGTACAGAGGAAACATCCTCAGCATAAGATATGGCGAGAGCCTGTAGCTACATAATACGTAACAGTGAAAAGCTGAAAGCTTTTTACTCTAAGATCAGAATGAGACAAGCATACCCATCCCACTCTTGCCACTTTTATTCAACATAGTATTGGAAATTCTAGACAGAGCGATTTGTCAAGAAAAAGAAATAAAATGTATCCAAATTAGAAAAAAAGTAAAATTGTTACTATTTGCAGATTACATGATATTTATATATAGCAAATCCAAAAGACTCCATCAAAAAACCGTTAGGACTAATACACAAATTCAGTGAAGTTGCAGGATATAAAATCAGTATGTAAAAATCTGTTTTGTTTCTAATCACTACTATTGAACAATCAGAAAGAAAAATGAAGAGGCAATTCCATTTACAATTGCATGAAAAAGAATAAGATATTAGGAATAAATTTAACCAAAAAGGTAAGAGACTACATGGTATTAATTTTAAAAATTGAAGAAGACACAAATAAATAGAAATATATACTTTACTTATGGGTTGGAAGAACTTATATCATTAAAATATCCATGCTCAAACGAACAGTTTCAACACAATCCTTATCAAAATTCCAATGGCATCTGTCAGAGAAATAGAACAAAAAAAAATCTTAAAATTTGTATGTAACCATCAAAGACCCCAAATATTCAAAAAAATCTTGAGGAAAAAGAACAAAGCTAGAAGCATTACACTCCCATATTTCAGACTATAACAAAAATAAAGTAAAATGGTATGGTATTGGCATAAAAACAGACATATGGAACAATGGAACAGAATACAGTGCCCAGAAATAAACTCACACATAACAGTCAATTAATTTACAAGAAGGGACCATGAATATACAATGGGGAAAGAAAAGTTTCTTCAATAAATGGTTTTGGGAAAACTGGATAGCCATATGCAAAAGAATGAAACTGGACTACTTTCTTGCACCATATACAAAAATTAATTTAAAATGGGTTAGACTTAACTATAAAGAATAAAACCATAAACCTAAAAGAAAACATGGGTAGTAAGCCCCTTGACTTGGGTCTTGGCAATAGTTCTTTGAATCTGATGCCAAAGACAAAAATAAGCAAGTGGGACTACATCAAAGTAAAAAGCTTCTGCACAGCAAAGGAAACTTTCAAGAAAATGAAAAAGCAACCTACTGAATGGGAGAGAATATTTGCAAATTATGTACATGTTTAGGGGCCACTACTCAAAATATAGAAAGAACTCATACAACTCAATAGCAAAAAAGATAAACAATCCAATTAAAAAATTAACAGAATATAGGAATAAGCATTTTTCTAAAGAAGACATACAGATGGCCATCAGGTATATAAAAAGATGTTCTCCATCATTAATCATCAGGGAAATATAAACCAAAACCACGATGACATATGGCCTCACACCAGTTAGAAGTGCTATTATCAAAAAAGACTAGAAATAACAAGTGTTGGTGAGGATGTGGAATAAAAGGGAACAAGTATGACCTAATGGTGAGAATGTAAATTGGTAGGAAAGTGTGTGGAGGTTTCTCAAAAATTAAAAGTAGAGGGGCCTCTGTGTGGCTCAGTTGGTTAAGCATCTGACTCTTGATTTCAGCTTAGCCATGGTTTGTGTGATCCAGCCCAGCATGGGGAGGACGGTGCAGAGCCTGCTAGGGATTCCCTCTCTCTCCCTGACTCTCTGCCCCTCTACCACTCTCTCTCTCTCTCCTTCAAAATAAATAAATAAACTTAAAAAATAGAGGAAGTATCACATGATCTAGCAATTCCACACTTTTGAGTATTATTCTGAAGAAAACCAAAACACTGATTAAAAAAATATATATGCTAGGGAGGAGCCAAGATGGCGGAACAGCATGGAAGTTTTTTGTGTGTCTCATGTCCATGAAATACAGCCAGACCAACACTAAACCATCCTACACACCTAGAAAACTGATTGGAGGATTAACACAACCATCTGCACAACCTGAACAACAGAATTTGGCAGAAAGAGAAAAAAATTCATTTTTATTTTCAATGTTTATTAAAAATATATTTTTAATTTTTATTACTGTATTTTTTGCTTTTATGTATATGTTTTCAAATTCTATTTTACTTCCATCATTTTTAGTCCACTACAGTGTATTATTCACTTTTTCAAATTTCAAACGATTTTCTTTTTTTCTTTCTCTTTTTTTAATCTTTTTTCCCTTTTTCGTTTCTTTTCTTTTTTATTGAATACAGAAAAAGAAAAAAAAATCATATTTATTTTTAATTTTTATTAAAAATATTTTCTTTAATTTTTTTCTACTATATTCTTTACTTCTGGGTATATTTTTTCAAATTCTATTTTACCCCCATCATCTCATTTTAGTCTACTTCGGTGTATTTATTTTCTCAAATTCTCAAATTATTTCCTTTTTTTCTTCCCCTCCCTCTTTTTTCCTCTAATCTGTCAAACCACTTTCAACACCCAGACCAAAACACACCTAGGATCTAGCATCATCTATTCGATTTTGGTGAGTATGTGTTTTTATTTTTAATTTTAATATTTTTTTAATTTTAATATTTTAATTTCAATTTTTCTACCTCATTAATTCATTTCCTCCCTTCAAAATGACAAAACGAAGGAATTCACCCCAAAAGAAAGAGCATGAAGAAACCGACAGCCAGGGATTTAACCAACACAGATACAAGCAAGATGTCTGGACCAGAATTTAAAATCATGATAAAAAGAATACTAGCTGGAGTCAAAAATAGATTAGAATCCCTTTCTGCAGAGACAAAAGAAGTAAAAGCTAGTCAGGATGAAATTAAAAATGCTATAACTGAGCTGCAATCAAGGATAGATGCAGCAGTGGCAACGATGGATGAGGCAGAACAGAGAATCAGCGATACAGAGGACAAACTTATAGAGAATAATGAAGCAGAAAAAAATAGGGAGATGAAGGCAAAAGAGCACGATTTAAGAATTAGAGAAATCAGTGACTCATTAAAAAGGAACAACATCAGAATCATAGGGGTCCCAAAAGAGGAAGAGAGAGAAATAGGGGTAGAGGGTTATGTGAGCAAATCATAGCACAAAACTTTCCTAATGTGGGGAAAGACACAGACATCAAAAGCCAGGAAGCACAGAGGACTTCCATTAGATTCAACAAAAACCGACTATCACCAAGACATATCATAGTCAAATTCACAAAATAATCAGGCAAGGAGAGAATCATGAAAGCAGCAAGGGAAAAAAAGTCCCTAACCTACAAGGGAAGACAGATCAGGTTTGCAGCAGACCTATCCACACAAACTTGGCAGGCCAGAAAGAAGTGGTGGGATATATTGAATGTGCTGAATCATAAAAATATGCAGCCAAAAATTCTTTATCCAGCAAGGCTGTCATTCAAAACAGAAGGTGAGATTAAAAGTTTCCCAGATAAACAAAAATTAAAGGAGCTTGTGACCACTAAACCAGCCCTGAAAGAAATTTTAAGGGGGAATCTCTGAGGCGAGAAAAGATGAATATATATATACATATATATATATATATATATATATATATGTATATATATGCCAAAAGCAACAAAGATTAGAAAAGACCAGAGAACACCACCAGAAACTCCAACTCACAAGCATCATAATGGCAATAAATTCATATCTTTCAGTACTCACTCTAGACGTCAGTGGACTCAATGCTCCAATCAAAAGACATAGGGTAACAGAATGGATAAGAAAACAAGATCAATCTATATGCTGTTTACAAGAGACCCACTTTAGACATAAAGACACCTTTAGATTGAAAATAAGGGGATGGAAAACCATCTATCATGCTAATGGTCAACAAAAGATAGCCGGAGTAGCCATACTTATATCAGACAATCTAGACTTTGAAATAAAGACTGTATCAAGTGATGAAGAAGGGAATTGTATCATAATCAAGGGATCTATCCACCAAGAAGACCTAACAATTGTAAACATTTACATGCCAAATGTGCAAGCACCCAATTATGTAAATAAATTAATCACAAACATAAATAAACGCATCGATAGTAATACCATAATAGTAGACTTCAACACCCCACTCACAGCAATGGACACATCATCTAATCAAAACAACCAACCAGGAAACAATGGCTTTGAATGACACACTGGACCAGATGGGCTTAACAGATATATTCAGAACATTTCATTCTAAAGCAGCAGAATATACATTCTTCTCTGGTACACATGGAACATTCTCCAGAATAAACCAGATACTGGGACACAAATCAGCCCTAAGTAAGTACAAAAAGATAGAGATCATACTGTGCATATTTGCAGACCACAGCACTATGAACCTCAAAATTAACCACAAGAAAAAATTTGGAAAAGTAACAAATACTTGCAGACTGAAAAAGATCCTACTAAAGAATGAATGGGCTAACCAAGCAGTTAAAGACGAAATTAAAAAGTATATGGAAGTCAATGAAAATGACAACACCACAACCCAAAACCTCTGGGATGCAGTAAAGGCAGTCATACGAGGAAAGTATATAGCAATCCAGGCCTTCCTAAAGAAGGAAGAAAGATCTCAGATACACAACCTAACCTTATGCCTTAAGGAGCTGAAAAAAGAACAGCAAATAAAACCCCAAACCAGCAGAAGACAGGAAATAATAAAGATTAGAGCAGAAATTAATGCTATCGAAACCAAAATAAAAAACAAAAAAACAAAACAAAACAAAACAAAAAACCAGTAGAACAGATCAATGAAACCAGAAGCTGAGTCTTTGAAAGAATTAGCAAAATTGATAAACCACTAGCCAGTTTGATCAAAAATAAAAAGGAAAAGACCCAAACAAATAAAATCAAGAACGAAAGAGGAGAGATCACAACCAACACAGCAGAAATAAAAACAATAATAAGAGAATATTATGAGCAATTATATGCCAATAAAATGGACAATCTGGAAGAAATGGACAAATTTCTAGAAATATACAAACTACCAAAACTGAAACAGGAAGAAATAGAAAATTTGAACAGACACATAACCAGTAAGGAAATCAAATTAGTAATAAAAAATCTGCCAAAAAACCAGAGTGTAGGGCCAGATGGCTTTCCAGGGGAATTCTACCAAACAGTTAAGGAAGAGTTAACACCTATTCCCCTGAAACTGTTCCAAAAAATAGAAATGGAAGGAAAACTTCCAAACTCTTTCTATGAAGCCAGCATTACCTTGATTCCAAAACCAGACACAGACCCCACTAAAAACGAGAACTATAGACCAATTTCCCTGATGAACGTGGATGCAAAAATCCTCAACAAGGTACTAGCCAACCAGATCCAATAATACATTAAAAAAAGTATTCACCACGACCAAGTGGGATTTATACCTGGGATGTAGGGCTGGTTCAATATCCGCAAAACAATTAACGTGATTCATCACATCAGTAAAAAAAGGACAAGAACCATATGATCCTCTCAATAGATGCAGAGAAAGCATTTGACAAAATACAGCATTCTTTCTTAATAAAAACCCTCAAGAAAATAGGGATAGAAGGATCATACCTCAAGATCATAAAAGCCACAATGAACTACCCAATGCTAATATCATCCTCACTGGGGAAAAACTGAGAGCTTTCCCCTAAGGTCAGGAATAAGACAGGGATGTCCACCCTCACCACTGTTATTCAACATAGTATTGGAAGTCTTAGCCTCTGCAATCAGACAACACAAAGAAATAAAAGGCGTCCAAATCGGCCAGGAGGAGGTCAAACTTTCACTCTTCACAGATGACATGATAGTCTATATGGAAAACTCAAAAGATTACACGAAAAAAGTTGCAAACTTTGCAGGATATAAAATCAAAACACAGAAGCAAAGTTGCAGGATATAAAATCAATGCATAGAAATACATTGAATTCCTATACACCAACAATGAAGCAACAGAAAGAGAAATCAAGGAATCGATCCCATTTACAGTTGCACCAAAAACCATAAAATACTTAGGAATAAATCTAACCAAAGAGATGAAAAATCTATACACCTAAAACTATAGAAACCTTATGAAAGAAATTGAAGAAGACAAAAAAAATGGAAAAAGATTCCATACTCCTGGGTAGAAACAACAAATATTGTTAAAATGCAGATACTACCCAAAGCAGTCTACATTTTCAATGGAATCCCTATCAAAGTAACACCAGCATTCTTCACAGAGCTTGAACAAATAATCCTAAAATTTGTATGGAACCAAAAAAGACCCCAAATAGCCAAAGTGATCTTGAGAAAAGAGAGAAAAAAAAAAAAAAAGCAGGAGGCATCACAATCCCAGACTTCACGCCAAACTACAAAGCTGTAATCATCAAGACAGTATGGTACTGGCACAAGAGCAGACACTCAGATCGATGGAACAGACTAGAGAACCCAGAAATGGGCCCACAAACATATGGCCAACTAATCTTTGACAAAGCAGGAACGAATATCCAATGGAATCAAGACAGTCTTTTCAGCAAGTGGTGCTGGGAAAATTGGACAGTGGACATACAGAAGAATGAACCTGGACCACTTTCTTACACCATACACAAAAATAAACTCAAAGTGGATGAAAGACCTCAATGTAAGACAGGAAGCCATCAAAATCCTCAAGGAGAAATCAGGCAAAAACCTCTTTGATCTTGGCTGGAGCAACTTTTTACTCAACGTGATATCATATATATATAATAAAAATAAGCTCAGTAGACACTGAAGATGCATTTGGTAAAATATCAATCCTTATATTTTATTATATATATATAATATATATATACTATATATAATAATAAAAATAAGCTCAATAGACACTGAAGATGCATTTGATAAAATATCAATCCTTATATTTTTAAAAATTAAATATAGCAAGATATTTCCTAAACATGATATACTGAAGAAATTTTAAACTTAAAAGATTTGAAAGAAATCATAGAGGACAATGTATAAACAATGTCCAGTTTTCTTTTTTTTTTTAATTTTTTTAACATTTATTCATTTTTGAGAGAGAGAGAGAGACAGAGCATGAATGGGGGAGGGCAGAGAGAGAGGGAGACACAGAATTCAAAGAAGGCTCCAGTCTCTGACCTGTCAGCACAGAGCCCAACACAGGCCTCAAACCCACCAACTCTGAGATTATGAACTGAGCCAAAGTCGGATGCTTAACCAACTGAGCCACCCAGGCGCCCCAACAACGTCCAGTTTTCAAAAAAGAACTCTCAAGTTAAAGGGAAGGATATAAGAAAATATATTCAAAAACAATAAAGAAAAGTTGATATCAAAGCTTAAAAAAATGACCACTGGAAAAGAACCACAGTAAAGGGAGCAACAAGAAAAAATAAAACACTTTGCATCATCACCTAGTATAGTTTCATATGGATTAAAGAAGTGAATGTGATTTAATGAAATCATATGAAACTGGGAGAAACTATGCAATTTTTCAAATCTCTATATTGTAGAATCTAGATAAAATCATTAATAAGCACACAAAATATATATTTTTAAATTTCATTTATTGATTTTAACTAATCTCTACACCAAATGTGGGGCTTGAACTCGGAACCCCGAGATCAAGGTTCACATGCTCCTCTGGCTGAGCCAGCCAGGTGCCCCATCACATAAAATATAATTAAAAAACAATTCTAGATTTGATTTCAAAGGATCAGATTTGACTCCACAGTGATCAAGATTATCTACATGCCAAAAATAAATATAAAAAGAGTACAATCAGAAGAATGTATTTGCAGCACAGGTAGTTGAGGGTTAATACTTTTAATAAAGAAAAAGTAAGAAATAGCAATAAGAAAAGCACTGAGAATAATGAGAAAATGAAATTATACAATTTATGAAGGAAGAAAAAATAATAGAAATACAATGCATGAAAATTGATCAAATATTATAACAATCCAATAATTGTGAACTGAGTTACCCAAATTCAACACTCATACCTGCCAGAGTTGCAAAGTTTAGGAAATGATGGTACAAAAGCAAAAGAATAGCTTTTAAAACTTCATGTACCAAAGACTTATACTGTCTTACCTTTTGACAAGGAATTTCATTTCTGGGACCCTGCTTCTGAAAGTAAATGCAATGGAGAAAAACTTTGCTTCCTGAAGATGTTCATTTCAACCGTATTTTTTCAAAGCAAAACCTCAGAGACCGCACGTTTCAAGGTGCCAAATAGAATATTATAATATTGTTCTTGAAATTTCATTATCAATGTGTATATGCTATGATGTTAAAAGTGAGCAGGAAAATTATGTGTGAATTATTACAGAAAATACAAGAAAGATCGCCTCACATAAAAATAAAAAAACGTGAGGGAAAATACTCTAACGTGTAAATAGCATTAGTCTTTGGATTGACTGAATTGGGGGTGTTGTTTTTAAATTTTCTCATTTCCAGATTTTCAAATTTTCAAATGTGTGTGTGTTTGTGTGTGTGTGTTCAAGGAAATAATCATAAAACATTAGTTTTGTGCCATATTCTTTTCTTTTTAAAGTTTATTTATTTATTTGGGGGGGGGGCGGGGGTAAAGAGAGAGAGGGAGAGAAAGAGAATCCCAAGCTGCTCTGCCTTGGCAGCACACAGGCCAAAATGGGGCTTGAACACAAAAACTGTAAGATCACGACCTGAGCCGAAAACCAAGAGCCGGTCGCTTAACACTGAGCCACCCAGGTGACCCTGTGCCAGATTCTATACTTAAACCTAGAGATTCTATTTATGCAGATGGCAGTGGGTACCTCCAAGGGTCCTCATGCTAATTATGTCTGTGCATGCTGGGTTCACTTTAACATTTTGTTAAGTCTTTGCCGGTTTTCACATTTGTGGATTTCTGTATTACTCGTCAGGTACAGTGACGGCAGTGGCTGTATGGCAGAACTGCCCCACAACTAAAAATTTGAATAAAGAAACAATTTTTAGTCAATTTATTTAACCTACGAGGAGGTCTATACACATACACATTCTGGGCATAAAGATGATGATATCCACTTAAAAATAATTTGATGGCGACATTTACAGAAACGTATAGCTCCCAAGCCATTCAAACAGAAGTGTTCTGTCAACTCACAGGGGTTGTGACATGGTGGGAAGCTTTTTGTCAACCTAGCAATACCCTCGTAACAGTAATTATTGGAATTATTGGAACAGGAATTATTGGAATGTTCAGATCATGTCCCTAAAGGAACTTGATGGGTGCAAAATAGTGTTATTATCAAGATTCTCTATCATTTTTAAAATTATTATACAACTCACATTTCATACTGGTTCTCAAAAATAACTAGTTTAATTATAGAATAAATTATGTTTATGTCATTCTCTGATTCATGTTAATGATGTAATTTATAAATTATAAAATATATGGGGCGCCTGGGTGGCTCAGTGGGTTGAGCGTCCGACTTTGGCTCAGGTCATGATCTCACCTTCCGTGGGTTCCGGCCCGGCGTCGGGCTCTGTGCTGACAGCTCAGAGCCTGGAGCCTGTTTCAGATTCTGTGTCTCCCTCTCTCTGACCCTCCCCCGTTCATGCTCTGTCTCTCTCTGTCTCAAAAATAAATAAACGTTAAAAAAAAATTAACATAAATTATAAAATATATAATAGTAGTAATAAGAGTAAAGATTTAGAAAGTGCTGTTTGAATTTCTTTTCTTTTTTTTTTTTTAGAATTTCTTGTTTTGATGTTTATTTATTTTTGAAGGAAAGAGAGAGAGACAGAATTTGAGTGGGGAAGGGGTAGAGAGAGAGGGAGACATAGAATCTGAAGCAGGCTCCAGGCACTGAGCTGTCAGCACAGAACCCATCACGGGGCTCGAAACCACAAACCGTGAGATCATGACCTGAGCTGAAGTCAGACACTTAACCGATGGAGTTACCCAGGCGTCCAAAGTGTTAGTTTTTCTAATCCTCCAATAGCATCCATGAGTAGTAGAGTAATAGAAGATAGGTAACTTGCCTAATGCCATAGAGCAATTACTGCCTAGGCCACGTACTCAAATCCAGGGCATCCTTTTGGAAGTCCTGTGCTTTTGATGTCCATTCTATACTGTCTAAATAAGTCCTCGTTTGGTCATTTAGGTCATGTTAATAAACAAAATATTGAATTATTGATTCCAGAGAATCAACCGGCATTTGACTGAACATTTATTATGTCTTAGAAATAGTTTATGGCTTCTCACTCAAAACAGGTTCAGCTGTCTTTGCAAAAAGAATCAGAGAATCATTAAGGGATATGTGTTTCTTCTAGGCCTTCTCTCTACCAACCCAAGCATAGCTGTGAACAAATGCAAGTATAAAAGATGATGAGGAGAGAATTCTTATGGCGTACCATTCCCCTTCATTAGTCTGCCAACAAATATAAATGCTGGTTCTCCCAGCCTGAGTAGCAGTTAACCCACAGAAGTACAAAGTACTAATGCAAGATTTTGACCTTGCTCACACTGCTGAAATTCTAATAGGTGATGACAATGCGCTGAGTCCTTTAATGACATAGATTGTTTACTTACGGTCCTTCCACCAATGGCTTAACAACATTGTACAGAGTTGCATAAAGTGGTTTGCAGCCCTGTTGTCAAGGAATTAAAATACACTGTCCACCGTGTCCTAGAAAACTGTTAACACGTTGTTAGTAGTTTCCAAGCAAGGACATTGTTAAACATATTTCATATTAATGTAGTCTAGCTCAGTGGCAATTTTCTTCTAGTAAAGAAATATGGGGCTCCTGAAAGGTTTAAGCAAATAATACAGAGTGCACCTGAAACATTCACAAGTCATGCGTTGAACTTTCTCTCCTTGTATCTTAATAACCCGATAATACATTCTGTACCTAATTACACAGTATTTTTTTATGTTGACTTCCAGGTGTGTGTGTGTGTGTGTGTGTGTGTGTGTGTGTGTGTGTGTGTGTG
>NW_026057582.1:16918575-16979819 GCF_023721935.1 Panthera uncia
TGTGTGTGTGTGTGTGTGTGTGTGTGTGTGTGTGTGTGTGTGTGTGTATATATTTATTTATTTACAAGTATTATTAAGAAACCGATAATGTAGAGAGATACAGCTATTTTATGTACATCTGGTTGGAAATTTTTAAGTGAAGTTAAAATGCAGAATGTGATTATGTGTTCATTCTATAGTGAGTTGTTAATCAGAAGAGGTTAATAAGATTCAATTAAGGATTAGATGCGTATGAGAAATTTAATAGTGTGTTCTTAGGAAAAATAAGAGTTTCTCTGTTTCTCTGTAAGTAGTATAGACATAAACAGTTATCAGGCCTCAGGCACTATGGAATAAACTAACCAGCTACCAGAGTTAAGAAGAAATTTCCTTGGCAATGCTATATTTCTCAATTAGGTGCATCATGGTGAGTTTATGGCTTTCTCCTAAAATATCCACCATTAGACTCAGTAGGAAGCGGGATGCCCGACTGGATAGACCATTGGCTAGTTCTGGTGTGTAAATTCCAGTTTGGAATTTACAGGTCTCTTGAAATTCTAAAATCCAACAAGATTTTCCCCAGGCTCTGGAAACTAAATCATCTCTGGGACCAAAGGAGATAACATTTATGCTGCTGACAAGGAATGCATGTACTGGAGGAAAGGAGAGAAAATCTAAAAGGCCTAAATACTGAAGGGGTGTTCTCACTTCATTTATCAGTGATTTTAACCCACTATATTATTTTTTCCCTCTGGACAGTTGGTTTGTACTATTGTTAGTTTGGTTCATATCACATTTATTTTAAGGCTGATTTTTTTAGGGATCAACTATGTAAAATTAAATATTTACCCCAACTTCCAAAACTTCAGAAAGAATATATTCCTTCCAGTATGACTACCCAGTGAGTCACAACACTAATTTGTTATCACCAAACACTGGAAAATGGGTAATATTTGTTAGTGAAACGAGGCAATGAGGGATAACTGAAATGCTGACATTAAAATGTTCATATAAAAATCCAGTATTCTCCCATCAAGCAGCCATGACTTGGATGACTAAGACTGAAAATTAGAAGTGAGAACTTGAATCCTGATTCAGTACAGATCTGACAATAACTGATATAGCCTCAAGAACACTGATAGAAAGAAAAAATAGCACAATAGTAATGACAGGGTACAGGTGAAAGTCAGGTATTTGAAAAGACAGACAGCAAATATTCATGCAATAGACTATTTTTCTATGTAGAAACAAAAGGGGGGTTTTAAATCTAAGTCATCAAAGGATGGGAACAGTTACCACCAACAACTCCTCTAGAGTTCGAATACCTCTGCAACATTCATTCATTCATTTTGGCAAGTGCCCTGACTTACTCTGATATCTATTGTTGAGCAACGCTTCTTTATAAGGAATTACCCACATGCACCGATATCCTGTTTCTCGTTGAAATATCCTTATTGTAATAACATCATTACTTATATTAAAGCAAACTCTATTCCCCATGATTCCCAGACATCTATTTCTTCTCTTCAGGCCCATGAACCACCTCTAATCCCTCTATGAGGTACATCCGCTCATTTTGAAGGTTTGCATTTTTCTAGTTGCTGGGATTTATTAAAAAAAAAATGAAAGAAGGAAGGAAAGAAAGAGAGGAGAGGGTAGGGAGGGAGAAAGAGAGAAAACAAAAGCACCTGAGTGAACGAGCTCTTGCTTCTGCTATGGCTTTTCAGTAGATCCCTCTGGTACCTTCTATTGAAAAAGCCTACCGTTGTGCCAGTTGACAAGGGAGGAGCCTTTGTAGAGTCCAATATCTTATCACAAAGCTGGGAAAATAGGGTGAATATGAAGTGGAAAGACAATAATAACTTGACAACTGGCACAAATGGAAAATAAGAGTAACTGTTACAGTAGCAGGAAAGGATCAGTTCAGGCCAAGGCAAAGATTAAAGAGAGCATATAAAGGGATGGATGAAGGCAAGAGCTATCTCATTGATAAAATATGTAAGACTGGGGTTGGCTTCACTGTATGGGACCAATATATATTGAAAAGAATATGAGTTTGGGAACAAATGAGGTGAGATTGAACTCACATGTGATCTCAGCTCCATCATTTGCTCTCTGTGTACATGGGCAAAGGCAACAATTTTTCTCCCAACCCCAGATTCTTCTCTATAAAAGGTGGCAAATAATATTGTATTTCTAATGCTGAGGTGCCTAGCACAAAACCTAGTGCATAGTATCTACTAAGTAAATGATGTACATTAAGTATGTTAGTAGAAAAATTTGCTTCCCCCTTTAGACTTTACTTATGGTAAAGAACATCTATATCTTGTTTATTCCTTATCCTTCTTTATTACCCTGCTAAAAACCTATCTTTTACATCCTCTTCTGTTCATGTTTACTATCACCATTAGTCATAAAGGATCAAAATTATGTGGCAGAATCAATAAAAATTAAATATTAATTACTGCAGAAGCATTGATTGGTGCAGTCTTCTGCTATCACAATCTACAAAACAGGAAGAATGTCTGTGCAATAATTTCCCACTTAATATGAAAGCTAATTACAAAAATTATGCTTTCTGAAGAAATGTTTTACTACTTATCACAGATATACGTTGTAACCAAGAGACTCATTTTACCATTGCTCCAGCATTGCTACCATGCTTCAGAAAATAACATTCATTCTGTGCAATAGAGAAAACACTTTCGAGAGAGAAATGGCTGATACTTACATTTCAATACTCCTCTTAGACTTACATTCTTTCCTTGGTCAATGGCATGCAGTGAGCACCCAACTCTCTGAATGACCACATCTTGTGGTTGGACATAAGTACGGGGA
Source organism: Panthera uncia (assembly GCF_023721935.1). Taxonomy (NCBI): domain Eukaryota; kingdom Metazoa; phylum Chordata; class Mammalia; order Carnivora; family Felidae; genus Panthera; species Panthera uncia. The sequence continues at coordinate 16,921,393 of NW_026057582.1, forward strand.
TGAGAGATACCCTAACTATTGATGACCAGGGAATTCCTAGAGGGTTCCATCAAAATAGCTCCCCAAAATGTCTTCCTGAAACCCCATGAGAGGATTAGTGATCCTTTTTTTTTTTCCTTTGGCCACAATTCACTTTTACTCATCCAGGGAATTTTCTGGGCTTCAGCACGAATTTATTTCAAAGTGGATTAGTTATTATAATATAAAATCAGCCACATTTAAGCTCCGGTTTTTATCCTCCAAATTCAGGCAATTCAGATCTTCCCCTAATATGTTCCTTGATTCAGTAGACACAATTTCTGCTTTCTTTTTGGAAGGATTTTGCACCTGTTTTATGCCACATTATATTCTGCCTCTCACTGCAATTAGGTGATACTGTATTTCAGTGCCAGATTATAAACTCTGAAGACTTGTGCCCCTCCTGTTCTCATATAGTTTAGTACTGTATTCTGTAAGTGCAGGGGCAGAGCAAGTGTGTGGTGAATTAATTAATTTGAGATTGAATTAATCTGAGACAAATTGCTTTCCCCAATTAATATGTGGAAACCTATTTACTGATATTTTGAGGTAGGCCTTTGAGATTTGTGCCCTATAGAGATCTCTGAGGGCTCCCTTGCCTTCTGCCACGTAAGAAAACAATTAAAAGCAGCCATTTATGAACTAGGGAAAAGGTTGTCATCATACACCAAATCTACTAGAATACTGACCTTGTATTTGACAACGTCCAGAACTCTGAGAAATAAATTTCTGTTGCTTATAAGCTACCAAGTCTATGGTATTTTATTAGAGACGCCTAAATAGACTAAGACACCCTTGAAACACTGAATAGAACAAAAGGCAGAGTAAGGGAGAATGAGCTCTCTGTCGGACTGTCTTCCAGCTGGGACACTGGTTTCCTGCCTTCAGGCACAGGCTAGAACTATACCATCCCCTGTCCTGGGCCTCCAGCTGGCTGACTGCACATCTTGAGATTTCTCAGCCTTCATAACCACAGGAACCAATTGTATATATCCAATCGGTTCTATTTCTTTGGAGAACCCAAATGAATACGCCCCCATAACTGTTTCATCAATCCAAGAATGAGATGCACAGGCCACATAGCCCCAGAGTCTCTTGTCTCCATTGTCAGACTAAAGAGTCCAAGACGAGATGAAATGACTCAGTCATGATGTTCATCTCATAGACTGACCCTAGAGAGAGCCATTCAACTGACACAAGTAACACAAATTTCTTTACATGGCTCTTGATGACACTCTGTCCTTCCTGTCATATTCAAACCAGATAAGCACTAGCACTCCGCAGGTGCCTGTTTCCCTCTCCCGTGTCCACCAGCTGTAGGTAACATTCTTCCTGAGGGACATTGATCACCCTAAGCAGAAATTCAATGCAACTTAAAAGTTGAGAGTCTGAAATAGTTTACTTGGATAAATCTATGGCATAACATCTTCGGAATATGTGTCCCTCCCTCTTTAAAGAGCATAAATAACTTCCTAGGTACTCATTGAATAATGAGAAAAGAAAAGTTACAACAGAAAACAAGGAAATGGCACTCTACCTTTGTGGAATCAGCAATGCCAAACACTAAGTCTTTTGGCTGACCAGGGTTAGAGAATAACACTTGCATGTTGGTCTTATTGTATTAACGTTACCAAACAAAATCTAGGTAAATAAAGAAATGATCATACACGTCAATGGTAAATAAGAAAACATACACAATTATACTGCAAATCACTTGGTGAAGTATTTTTAATGATCAGAACTAGTTACTTCAATTTTTCTTGTGTTTTACTTCATTATTTTCTGGAAAAAAATTGCCTCTTATATGAGGAACTAAGCTACAGAAATACAATTGGATTTCCCACATGCCTCAGGGAGTATGTCCTTTATCTATCCTCCCACGATAAAATTAGAAAAAGAAGTTGATGAGTTTGAGCTGAGAGTAGCCTCATGAGTGACTAGAAGCCCAGTGAGGAGGGACAAAGAAGCATTAGCTTTATTGGAAAAGTGACAAGTGTTTTCAAGGCAGAGAAGTTTTGCCTTAGGGTTCCATCATACTAATCCATAAACCCAGACTATACATTGACTTAGCATTTCCAAAAAGTACAAGCCATGCCAGTATGGCATGTTGAAATAGAATCAAAGGGGACACAGATTCAGATTTACCATTTGCTGCATATGATTCTAATATGCTCTAGAGTGACACTAGTTCAACACAAACATCACATATATGCATGTAACTAAGGAAAAACAGACTTTTATGAAGAGCTAAAAGGTCATCAATATGTCTTTATTCTCTCTTGCCAAAACCACACGGTTTGTGTAAGTACCAATGCAAAGAATAGAGGGCAAGGTGTCATGAAAATTTTGGAATTATAATCATGAATTATCCCTCTGATTGTTGGCGCTCTGGCTGTCGTTTTCTCTACACAGCACCATAATGAAGTAGAATGCCATTATTGCCAAGTTTCTTGATCAATAAAGAATAACAAACTAAGGTAATTCACATTTTGTAAAAAAAAAAAAAAAAAAGGAGGTCTTTCAAGCCCCCAACATTGTTTATTTCACTGTGAATTTGGACTTTTTGTAATGTCAGGATAACTAGTTCATTTCCCAAACTCTTTTTCATTTTCAACCTTTTAGCACCACGAGGCAATTTTCACTCTTTGACCTACATCCAACAATGAGAACCCACTCAAAACCATTCTCCTCTCAAGGCAAAATGGACTTGGCTATTAAAAAAAATATGGATATTAACCTACATTACAAATTGCCTTTTATAATTCAATGCTCTTTAATTGACTTGTTTTTTGTGTTTCTGGTTTTTGTTGTTGTGGTTGTGGTTTTTTTGCTAAACAAATATGAATCCCACATAGAGGGATTTGATTTGATCCACAATTCAATTCAGTGGGTGTTATGTACTGATGCATGTTCGCTTACAGTGTGTACTGGCAAACATAAATGATGAGAGAGAAAAAAAGAATTTTCAAGCTGAAGATAAAAAGGACTTTCTTTCCAAGTTGATTACCTTATTCCTCCTTTCTTTGGAGTCATTTCCAGTCATTGTTGGGTGGGGTGATTAAAAAAATTGATTATTTAAATAGGGCTCTATCTTTAGAGGTTGCATTTAGGGCAAGATGAATATTGGATATCTTGGTAATGGAAGCTCTCCCCAAGGGCATTAGAGTTTTCTTTCAGAGCGGGATAAGTGCAGTGATAAATACTCTGAGTACCTATTGTCCACTATGATATCAAAAAATGTGAACAACTTGATACGGAAAGACGATAATTCGCATTTGCCACAAACTAATGCAGTTTCAGCCTTCTTCCCAGGTCCCGGTGCGTCAAATACTGCTAGAAGAGTATCACTATGGATCCAAATTGCCCCTTTCTTCTTTTACTTCCTTCATGGATTGTTATCTGGGAGAGAATCTCATGCATGTATAAAGAGAATACCTTATCAGAAATGGGAAACTGTTCAGAGAATCCAGAGGCTCAACTGTTCCCACATGTGCTCAGATTCTGAGTCATTCTGGTTCTCAGGAAATGGGCAAATCTCCTTTTCACAGCAATTTTCAGAGCCATTTGGGTGTGTCAGGGAGGCTAAAACTGCTATGAACATGCACAGGGAAGTTGCTGGCAGAGTAGACATGTGAACTTTCAATGGGAATAAAGGATGGATAAAGATAAAGACAAAGATAAAAAGAAAGAACTAATCTGTATTGTACATGCCATTTATCCTCTTTCTTGGGTTGGCAGATAATTTTCTTCCAAGTACAAGGGAAATAATATATTGAAACATTGTCAAGCATATTTATTAACATATTTATATGCAATCTGAGTCATTCACAACGATTTTCCTTTTTCCAGGCATGGGCAAATGTAGATAATCAATGTTACCAGTGACTACAAATAGTGTTCTTAAAAGACTGTCTTCCCTTTTCAACAGACAGATTGTCAAACTACCAAACAGGAATGTTCAATGTTCCAGAAATAGTGCTTACTTGACTAATTGCAGATTAACACTTTCTAGGCATCAGTGATATTAGAAAGCTTCAAGCTGTAGTAATTTCTTTCCCTTAAAGACAAAGCAGTACAATAGCCCAGGGCCTATCAAAGAAGTCACCTGTGTGCATAAAACTTAACAGCTACTTTTTCCTTCTTCATGAAAACCCAGGATTCTTAGTATTAAGCAGATGTTTGGGGAATAAAGAGCATAATTATTGTTTCTTTAAAAGAAAACAGAAGGAAATTTGAGCAGTAAGAATATATACACAGAGAGAGATAATAAAATAATTCAAGGAGAATTAGAAGGGTGATGGTTTATAAAAGTATACAAATATTAAGAATCTAGTAATTCATAAATAATGAAGGCAATATGGGGATCCTGACTAGAGCACAGAGCAGAGCATTTAAAAGCTTCTGCTCTCTTTCTCAGATTGAATACTCCTCTTCTCAGAAACCACTATGCAGTTCTGGTACTTTTCCCCATACTGTGAGACACTCATCATTCCTTATTTATAGAGAGCTAAGTTGTAGGATTTGAGATGCCTCTGCATCCGAGAGCTAAAACTTCTGGGGATTACTGATCAATTCCAATAGTTCTAATACTTTTTGAAACCACCTTCCCAGCATTAGTTTGATACAAAACTCCAAGGGGTTCTTTTGTGAGAAGGATAGAGCTTGAAAGATGGGGGAGTTTAGTTTTCCACCTGTGGGAAAATTCTGTAATGCAAGGTGATGTCTGAGCTGAGAAAAACTGAGGAAAAAATATAAACTATCAGAAATTTATTTTTTTTTTACCTTTTTAATTTCAATTTCGGGTAATATCCAGTGCTTTATTAGTTTCAGACGTATGATATAGTGATTCAACAATTCCATACATCATCACCTGGTGTTCATCACGACAAGTGCACTCTTTAATCTCCATCACTTATTTCATCCATCCCTCCATCCCCCTCCTTTCTGGTAACCATAATTTTGCTCATCAGAGATTTATTTTTTATGGTGCAGAATTCCTTAGTGCTGAAGAGCCTGAGTGTTATGATCAGACAGCCTGGGCTTCAGGTCATGGCTCTGCCATTTATTATCCCTGTGACCTCAAGCAAGTTATATACTGTCTCAGATTTCTCTTCTATTAAAATGGAAATAATAATTCATGAGGGGTTTTGTAAAGGTTATGTAAAGTGATTAGGACCCTGTCATATGTTAAATGCCCAACAGTGGTGATTATAACAGTAATTACTTTTATAATAACATTAATAATTACCAATATTTTCAAGAACTTTAAGGAATTCTGTGGATGTTCGACACATATACTGGCCCAGAATGATGCCTGGGACAGTACTTAAAAGAACATTTGACTTGGAAATTACTATCTCCCGATTCTGATAAAGTTTTTCTCCTTACCATCTATTTCCTGACTGTGCTGAGCAGATACTTGATGACTGCCGAAGATGCTGTTTCTTGAATAATAGAAAAACCTGAAGACTGATAATGAACTTACTTAGTTTACCCAGTTTCCTTCTGAATTTTCCTTTCTCCTGGACTCAGGGCCCTGATTTCCTTAGGGCACATGCTTAATTGTAAAAGAATCCCCAAACTCTATTGAGCAGCAGAATCACAACCCAATAATTGGAAATGAACTCAATCACAAGTAGGACTTATTGAGTTCCTGTTGGGTTCCAGACACTTATCCTAGGTGGTGATGATGCACCAAAAGCAAAAAATAAGCCTTCCCTCCCTTAGGTACCTTACAAAGAATAATTGCGATTTTCATAGGGAGCTTTTTTATCTTTATCAACTAAGATCAAATATGTTCAGAATATGAAGATTTCTAATTCATTTCTCATTATTTCCTCTCTGTCATGACATGTGTTCACTTTCAGTATATCTCTAATGATCATCTTTCTGATGCTTCCTCAAGGATGAAGTTAACAGATAGAACTGAGTGCTGAGATGCAAGAACCAAGAAAGTAAAAAAAACTATACAGAATAACAAATCACAATCACAATTTTCACCTAATCCAACACCTAACTGAAAAGGTGTACTCTCTATCACATGGATGATTGAATTTTGCACAGAATTAAATTATGAGGAGTAAGAGAGAAGATAAAGAATCAGAAAATATAAATCCTTCTCTCAAGAAACTTGGAGGAAGTGTTTTGGAATCGATAATGGAAAAAAAAACACATGAGCACATTCAAAAGGATAAAGTTTTTGTGAAATAATAAAAGGAAATGGATCTATGTCAAGTATGTGTCTGTTTATGTTACCTGTTTGATAACTTTCTCTCCATCAAAAAAGTTAATGTCCTTAAAGTCAGGCCCTCCAACTATCACAACGTTCTTAACATCAATTTAGTTCGATCAAGGAGTTACGTCAAAACATTGTTGGGAAAGTTAGCAACCAGAGAATAACAATAGAATAAATATAATTTTGGGGAAAACACTACATATGCTAATATAATGTATTTGGTGGATTGAAGGAAAGTTGATATGTAGACAAAGTTAGATGTGATGAATAGGCAACAATCACTGAGAAAGATTAAAGTGCTCCTATAATAGAATCAGAAATAATAAAGTAACTGGTAATAAGCTTAAGAAGAAATATATAGTCTGTATATTAAGAAATATGTATAATGCTATTAAAAGACACAAAACCTGCACAAATGCTAAGATAAACCACGGTGTGTAGAGGATGGTTCACACAATACAGTTTCCCTATTAAATCTTACATAAATGAATCCAAAGAAATATACCAACAAAATTTCTTTTTATAAAATAACAAGCTTCCTCTACCCATTATACAAATACATGAGTAAATAAGAAAGAAGAGATGGGCAAATTCTGAACTTGAAGAATATTGAGAGAAAAACTTAATTCACAGTCATGAAAATTTCCTTGAAAGCAGAAATGATTCAAATGAAATGTCATCATTTGAAAAATTAGCCAACAGAACAATGGCACAAAACAAGACGTCCAAGAAATATATCAAAGCACACATGGGAATTCAGTATGTGATAGTGATGAGATTTCAAATCAGTGACAGAGCAGATGGATGATTCAAAATGGTTTTGGGAAAAGTAGTAACCATCAGCAGTAACGATTGAATTTCTATATCATATCTCACACCAAAATTATTTCCAGAAAGAAAAAAAAAAGCCAGCATAATGGATGAGAATAATATGTAGAAAAATTTAACACTTTTGAGTGAGGAAGCTGTTGACATATACAAAAGATAATAATCCAGATTCCATAAATGAAAAGACTTATACATTCAACTCTATCAAAATGGGAAAAAATTCTGCAAAGCATAAATATTACATAAACAATATTAAAAACTGAAATGTGCAGCTCATATCACAATGCTTTGATACATGGAGAGTCCACTGATATCAAGAATAAAATGGTCTAAATTTAAGAGAAAAATGGGCAACAAATGTGAACTGACAGTTCAGAGGAAAGGTTAAGCAATGGATTTTAAAAATATGAAAAGCAACTCATCCTTCTTCATAAAAAGACAGATGCAAACATAAGCTATAATGAAATGTAATTTTCATCTATCAAATTATCAAAACTTGAAAAGACTGTAAGCCCAGTATTGACAATGGTTTTGGAATGACTAGTCTCACTCAATACTGGTGGAATGCCATATAATTCAAGCATTAGTTGCTATATCAAAAAAAAAAAAAAAAAAAAAAAGGAAATATCTGAAATACCCATCAATGTATGGATAGATATATGTGTATATCCGTGATGGTACATCCATTCAATGCAACATTCAATGTTGGAATAACATAACGGTACACTTCCACATGTATTGATTGGATAGGCTCCTCAATTCTTACTGATCAGTGCTAAAAATCAAGGGCAGTAGAATGTGTATTATATATTTAGATTATATAAGAAACTGAAAACAACAGGTGCCTCAGGGAAGTGAAACCCGACAGCTAATTCAGGAGTGAAAATGAGACATTTTCTAACTTGCAACTTTTTAATTCTATACCATTTGAATGTATTGCCTGCCAACAGTATTTTTAAAAATATTAATCTGAGCAAAAATAAAAGTATCAAAACATGTTTAGTAACATATATAGATTGATGAAATATGTAAATCTTCAGTCTCTCCCAGAACCTCCATTAAAAATGAATGATTTGTTTTCAGAAGCATAAACCCACATACATACATAGAATGAATGAGAGAGGATAATTTGGTCATTGGGAGATATCAATAAAATGTTGCAAACTGGAGAACAGATAAAGAAATGGTTAGAAAATAATTCAAAGCTGAAATTCAAGCCTCTACAAGATAGAGGTAAACTTAAAATCTACACCCAAAACTCTGAAATGGATCAAAATGTGTAGAAGATCTATAGACAAGGACATATAGGTGTCCTTAGACATGGGTGTTCTTAGAAATGAAATCTGTCCAAGGATTATGAGGTGCTTATGGAAAGCTTCTAAAATGGAAGAAAACAAAGCAAGCTACAAAATAAGGGAACTTTAAAAAAAAAAGAGAGAGAGAGAGAGAGACAATGCCTGGAGCAGAAAAAATATATGAAAATACTATAATTAATATTCAGAAAGAAATAAAAATATCTCATCAACTGAAGAACACAATGTTTTTTGAAAAAGCATTAGTATAATAAGAATAAGCTGTTAGAAATTAAAAATAGGACAGCAAAAATTTTTAAAAAGACAATAGACATTGGGAAAATAAGTTTAAAAAGCTTTGTAAAAAAATGATATAGGAGATACAAAAGGAGATATGAATTTGGAGACAAAGACATGCAAATTAAAGAATAAGCCCAGAATGTGATTAAGAAGGGCACTAGAAAAGTTTGGAAAATTGAGAGGAAAAATTCCACCTCAAACAAACACATAAATAGAATTTTCCATATTTGCAAGGTCATAAAGGTGCAAACAGAAAGGACCTACAGTAAGCTCACTAAAATAAATAAAAAGTGACCTATGTCAGGTTCCACTGCTAGAGATCTTAGAAAAGTGAGGGTAACAGCTTCTAAACGTTTGCAGAAAAAAAATGTATTTTCAGCTCAGCAAACATCAACACCAGAAGTTGGATCACTTTGAAGCACTGCTTTCAAAATTCTGAGGGAAAATGATCTGTGTTCCATAATAGCATACCCAGTAAAAAGCAACAACCAAATGTGAGCCGAGATTTAAAATAATCTCAGGCAGTGTCTCCAAAAAGTTTTCCTGAACGTCTATCCTGCTGATAGAGCTTTGCCAACCAGGCACTGCTCATCTCTGGGTGTCACCATCCACACAGACTTCGGGGTGTATGGAACTTCTGGATTTCTATATCAAGGTGATTCTGTTTACATTCATCCTTTGTGATGAAGTTACTGGAGAACAGGCTCAACAAAATAAAGCATTCACCCAAGAAAGAGAAAAAAGAACGAGGATCTAGGAAAAATGAGTCCCACCTGGCAGAGAGCAAAAAGAATTTCTGGGATTGTGATTAAGGGGACTTCAAAGTCTGGAATACCTGTTGTCCTTGAGAAGAAGACAAGTTCAATTTCAGCAGGGAGATAGAAGTCAAAGTTGCTTTTTTTTTTTTCTACAAGGAAAAATATTCAATTTGTTGACTTCCAAATGTATTTTATCATTTTGTGACAAGTTTTACAAGTACAGAGGAGAATTTGGTATTACATTAGCAATGGGGACATTGAAGACGAAGAAAATGAATAATGGAAGCAATTATTAACTTGGGAGAAAATAAAAAAGATCACAAGTGAAAAAGTGCACATTGTGTAGTTTTACTTTGAAGAATATTTATGGCATAATCATAATTTAATGCTGGATATTAATTAAACACAAAGTAATATATTAAGAAAAAGAGTAGAGGGGAAGTATGGTTAAAGTCATAATGTATGTGTAAATGCTAAGTCCTTCACACCCACAGTAGGAAATCAAGAGGAAAATATCCAAAATTGAATATCAAAATGTATTATTTATAAGCATGTTGTTTGAAAACGTGAAAGTAAATATCCAGGAAAGAGCTAAAAGACTTGAAAGCAATTGGCTTTGAGAAGTGGAAACCACAGTTCAGGTCATGATCTCAAGGTTCCTGACACGCAGTGCCTGCTTGTAATTATCTCTCTCTCTCTCTCAAAATAAACAAACACAATTAAAAAAAAAAAAATGGAAACCAGTAGTGAGGAGGAGTGAAAAAAGTTTTTGTACATATATTATTTTGATGCAAATAAAATTTCAATTAAACAAATGGCAAAATGTGTATCGTCAGTATCTCGTTTTTCTCACGTAGCAAGTGCAGTCATTTTGTTGTCTTCGTTTTCTGTGCAAGTTTTAATAACCTTTTAAATGGAAGGGTCAAACATTGTAGACACAAGCTACCACTTACAGACAGCACAAAGAAGAGCTTAATGGTGGCACATGACTTGATTGTGATTGTGGCATTTTAACTTTACAGCCGGCCTAGTGTTTACCTCCAGAGCAACCGTCAACACTGTATCATCAGAGAAAACAGTTTAAAATCATTTCCTCCAATACACCCAGGGCCCCTTGCCTCATCTACATGTCCATTGCCTTCTGTCTCGGTTAACTTTGGTTTCACTAACAAAACAACCACAAAACTTAGTGGTTTAAAACACAAATAAATTTGTTTGCCCGTGAGTCTGGTCCCAGCGGGGCTATTCTGCTCCTCTTGCCTGGGGTCACTCACATGACCGCTGGCATCCGGCAGCTCATCTGGGACTCTGAGGACCAAGTTGGCCGTCATAGTCCCGAGGGGTGTCACTGTCTTTCTGCAGGACCCCTTTTGTAGCCCGGTCTCTTATCCTCGAGATGGCTGGCCTGGGGTTCGGCACACGGTAGCTTCAGTTTTTCAAGAGGATTAGGACGCAAGCTGTAAAGGCTTTTTGAGGGTTAGACTCAGAGCCACCGCAATATCACTTCGCCACATTCTGTTCATCAAAGCAAGGTTCAAGGCCAGCCCAGATTCAAGGGCATAAAAAATAGTCTCCATGGGTTTTTTGTTGTTGTCTCTCACGGTCTGAGCCGAAATCGAGTCGAGCCAGAGGCTCAACTGACTGAGCCACCCACGTGCCGCGGTATCCATGTTTTGAGGGGAGAAGTGGAAACTATTTTGTGGTCACATTTAATCCACGACATATCCCAGAACTGACTCCAATCTTACTCAGTTTGCAAGTAAGAGAATTTAAAGTGACACCTTGTTGATTTGTATTTGGAGGTCTGGACTAGTTCACACTCTCATCTGTTCGTATCTCGTGGCCTCTCTCCACCCCTGTATATTCACCCCTGCCTTAGGGCACGTTATCCTTTACAAGGTTTTATATCTGTTTTCCTCACAATAGGGCAAGTTTTCTTTGAAGGAGAACTCATGTAACGTTCGCTCTCCCATCTTGCAAGTCATTTTGCTCGGCAGAACGTACAAAAAATAATGGGGGCAGGTGGGTGGAGGTAATTTTCAAAAAAAAATCCCTTAACACCATTAAAATGAGTGAAAATGGAGTAAGAGAATAACATAGCAACAGTATTAGGAGATTGAGTTTGAAGTTTTCTAAATAAGATGCTTGAGGATTTGTGATAAAAATAGTGATTTAAAAATCAGGCAAGGAAAACAAAGAAAATAACAAAATGTCAACTGTCAGCTAATTATAGACCAGAAAATCGGTTTGGTGTTTACAACTATTAAATGGGGGAAAATCCAGCTACTTTTTGGCTTTTAATTATTATAAAGTCATCATTTTTATTGGTTTTTATTTGTCTTTGTGGCAACTGGAAAGCAGCTGGCATTTGGCAGGGAAAAAAAAACTGTAACCCCATAGAACTTTCAGCAAAAAGAGATACAAATTGCTGCATTTGATTAAACTATTGTGTAAAAATGTATTATTATTCTCATTAAGTAGTTCTGACCATAAATGTTAGGGAAACTCACGGTAGTAAAGGGCCGATGAATCATAGACTGAGGTCCAGAGTATAAAATTAAAGGATATTAAAGAATAGCAAATTTAAGCCGAAGGTTTTATTGGATAATGTGGGAGCAGGAAATGGAATTGAAAAGAGCCCTTTACTAAGAGCTAAAATATTGAATTATTTAGAGTAGTGCACAGGGACATAGCTGGGACCGATGGAATGAAACAAGGAAAATGAAAATTTTGTCTATCAGAGAAATGTCACTAACATTGGAGATATAATGAAACTGTCTCCCGGGAGACCTGCTTCGTCTAACATAGAACTTTTCAATCTTAAAGGCCAAAATCTCATCTGACCCTGTAGCATCCCAGCCTCCCGTACCTATGCATCACCATGGCAGAATGAATTATGTTTCCAAGCCGTAAAGACACTAGTGCTTAATGAGTTATTTTGTCTGTCACAAATGAATTATTCCAACAACCCACGTGATCACAATACCCATAGCCATCACCAGCAACAATGAAGAACAATCCCACTGAGATTATTACCAAGGTTATTGGTAGACCCTCTGACTTACCATATGAGTATGTGTGAGGGGGAATCTCTTCTGAGTTTATTGTCATCCTATAAATCCTCTTCTAGGAAAAAAATAGTTTCTGTCCTTCAAAGTGTACCCGTCTCTCTACCCACAAAATGGGTCAATGACGATGTCAGCTCCATACCTACAGAAGAAAAACAAAAACACACAAAGAAAATCACAAGATGTTGAGTACCTTTGTGACATTTATGAAATTATATAAGTTTCTCTACAAAAGAGAGAAAACACAGGCCCACAATTCCTAACTAGAAATCCCTGGGGCCAGATTGGTTTAGGAATTCAGAATGTTCAAGTTTGGAAAGGTAATACAGTACATCTACCTGAAACCTCTCCAAGAGGCCAATAATCAGAATGTGAAACATTTGACTGCTCATATACTAAGTGGGAATGACCGCAGGTTTTACAACCAGATTGATTCACATGAGGTCAGGTTTTGCCATGAAAGAGTTTATAAAAAAACACCCAACAACACTTGTTTTCCGGGCTTTGGGAGTTAAGAACCACAGGTTTGAGGTTGTATACCCACACCTGCTATGTTTAGTATATAAACAAATCTGAATACCAAGAGAAAATGAATGTTCTCATGTCTCTGGACGTAGTACTTGTAATTGCATTTGCATACACAACTTAATGAAGTAGCTTCCATTTTTCAGTTAGACCAAAAATAATCATATTTTAACAAAGAAAAACAAACGATGACAAAGTGAAGAAATCGATATGATAAAATATGATCAATATGTAAAGTATGATCTTACAATATTTCAATGTGCCATATAGGAAGCAAAACTAAGACACATTTTTAAAGTTGAAGTCCCATGAATAAGTCACATATGTTATTTGAAAAGTTCATGCTTAATTTTTAATTTTCTTGACTACTTTTGTTTGCTTCGTTACATGTGATCAACAAATATATATTTTTTTTTAATTTTCATTTTTAAGACATGGAGACGGCTGCCTGACCTTATGGGACAGTTCTAAAAGGAGCGTGGAGTTAAGATAAGAGCTCATCCACAAAAATAAGTTGAAGCTAATATTGTAATTGCAAGCAAGATATTTGCTAATGACCTTTCCACAGGGCTTAACCACAAAAACAAAATGGCAGGCACAAGTATTCAGAGAATGTGTCCTTTTTTATTGTGCAAAGACATTAACTCTTTAATGAAATTCTGATTATATTAAAACTCAGTTAATTAATGTAAGATGTAAAAAAGAATCTTATTGTAAACAAAAGATGCACACTCCCATATTACCAAGGAAATATCCTTTTTTTCTAGAAATGTATATTTCTCATTCTTCCCCAGATTATAGATTTGAGCTAAGTATAATCATTAGATTCTTGGAAACCAAAGCTGATCTTAACAGGGCTAGGAACCAGATATACAGCAAATTTTGTGGATTGACGCTTTTGGGGACAGGACTTAACAAGTTTTATTTTGTCTTACGTTGCCTTGAAAGCATTAAATACACTGTATTGCTAGTCTTATTAAGCCATTATGAAGAAGGAACATTTCTATTTTTTTCACTCCCACCAAGTTTGATTATCAGAAACTTTTGAAATAATTCTGCTAGTACAAATATGTAAATCCCAAAAAAGGCCTAAGTTCTAGAAGTTTTAAGGTTTCATGGAGCTGTGAGGTCTAGCCAAAGAAAGCAGATCTTCCTGTAGGTAAGTGTGCTGTGAAGAGTCTAGGTTTGACTTTCAACATTTATTTCTTTGAGATGCCAGGGTGACTCAGCCCTTAAGCATCTGACTTTGGCTCAGGTCAGGCTCTCACGGCTCATGAGTTAGAGTCCCACATTGGGTGAGCTTGAGCCTCACTTCCGGGTAAAAACCAAGAGCCTCGCTTCTCTCTGTCTCTTTCTCTCTCTCTCACCCTCTGCCCTTCCTTGGATTCTCTCTCTCACTCTGCCCCTCGCTGACTTGCTCCCTCTCTCTCTCTCTCTCAAAAAAAAATACTTTCTTTGTATGTTATCCTGATTTACAACAAATTTATATACCGGATACTATAGAAAATAAATATAAGAAAGTATTAATTTTATTTACCAAATCTTATGTATACCCATGTTGAGTTTATTTGTACATTTTCTTCAGCAAACATAACTTTACAAATAATTTTCACCCTTTCTCCCAAACCAGTGTGTGTTGGGGCCATGGTCAATCACATTCTTAGTGAAGAGAGTGGGAGTAACGTCTGGAGGGGGAAAATTAAAAATAATACTAATATTTCATGAACAAAATCTGTGGATTATCACATGATATTATGAGTTAACTTATTCTTTCCACTTTACATGAGAATGCTACATCTGTAGATTATAAATTCAAAGGTAAAATAGTAAGATCCACGGTATATAGTGAGGAAAAGGTATAACCATACATTTTCCACCTCCATATACTGCCCCTGGAAAATTCCTGTAACACAAAAGCAAGCTAAGCAACCCATATATTGGAAGATAAATATGTTGCCATTCTATCAAAAATGGCATTTTGATATTCTGATTATTTGTTGTTTTGATTATCTGCACTACTTATTCCTTTATATCATTAAAACTGAACTCGGTGATCTTTATTTAAAAAAACAAAAAGCAAAAAAACAAAAAAAACAACTTTCTTTTGCATAGATCCTGCACAGATTAAAGTTAAAGCCACAAGGTGGGCTTTCTTGCATCAGAGAATTCAAGATCATTATATAGGAAAGTTTAATTCTGGCACTTGTTCAATTATTTGTATGGTTATGCAACTGTATTTATATGGGATTTTGCTTGTATTCATGATTTTATTTGGAATTCTTTACCATCTATTTGGGTTTTCAAGGATCCCCATGGCTCATGGATTAGTTTTTTGTTTTTTTTTTAAGGATTCAAGATATTACTTACATACCTGTTATAAGTTGAATTGTGTCCTCCAAAAATTCGTATGGTGGTCTTAACTCCTTCACTACCTCAGATTGTAAAACTATTTGGAAATAGTTTTGATGCCGATGTAATTAGATAATATGAAGTCATGATGGAGTAGGATAGATTCTTAACCCAATATGACAAAAGGGGGAAATTTGGACACAAATAAACAGACAGGGAAAACACTATGTTAATATGAACACAGAGATCTTGGTGTCTCATCTATTAGCCAAAGAATGCTAAAAATTCCAGCAAATCACCAGAAGCTAGAAGACAGGCATGGAACAGATTCTCTATCACAGCCCTCAGAAGGAACCAGCCTTGCCACTGTTCTGACCTTGGACTTCTAGCTTCCAGAACTATGAGACAATAAACCTCTATTGTTTAAGCTACCCAATTTGTCGTATTTTGTTATGTCAGGCCTAGAAAACTAATACAAAATCCAAATAATTATTTCCTAGGAATTCACTTTCTAACAAATGTACATTAATCTTTTAAAAATCATAGATGCACACACTTAAATATCCTCTCGATAAGACTGACACTATGTAAAAACTTAGTGATTAGTTAGGAGTTTACACACAGGAAATACAGTCACTCTTACATGCTCGGTTTTCTCCTCTCTCCCATCCTGACCAGGAAATAAACACCAGCTGTAGACTACAGAATGGCCATCACAAAGATGTCTCCTGGGCCTTCCAGAGGCCTCATGCTGAATGGCCCCCCAGCAATCTACTGCTAATCTCATTACGGGACTTTCCCCCTCTGCACAGGGAGAACCAGATAAAAATATTTCCTGTCCTGTGTTCAAAATAATGGCCCTAATATTCAGAGGTTATCTCGACCATAACCCTGTCTTAGATAAATTATCCTAGGTTTTATCTCAAGAAAAGAAAGGACTCTATAACACTTAGAAATATCTAATAATGGATCTTGCTTCCTGGAAAAGCTCAGAAACTGTTGCAGCAAAGGGATGTTGTACAGGAACTTAAACCCACCCAGGGTCTTTGGATTAGCTGACAACTAACTTTCCTCCAAGTCTTGAGTTTTATAGTTCCAGGAGGCAAATGTAAGTAGCACTATATACATACATATATATATATATATATATATATATATATATATATATATATATTAGGGGGAGGGGTTTATTATGTTTTTAAAGGATGGAAGCTTCCTGTCAAAGGATGCCAGTTTTCAATATCCCACTGAGTTTACTGCACAATGGGCTTTGAATCAATGTTTACTACTAATAATAGTAATAACGTTAAAAACATAATAAACAATGTAAGCCTCAGTTGCTGCCAAGCCTATCTCTCACTGGAAATAATGAAAATTTCATCCTTGACTAAAAAGCTATGGAAGAAAGGATGTTTGCATCATAAACCTGAGAAAAGTCTAGAAAACCACAGAGGTGCAATGAAACTGCACCACAAGAGATGAGCTATCAAGGTAATGGTTATTAAACTGCACATTTCTCTAAAGAAAACACAACCAATTAGATGGCCAAGCCAATTGTAAATAGAAAACCAATGCTTATTTCATTTTAAAATGCAGAATACAACCTCTAGATATTATGAATTTCAGTTTGAGGGTGGGGAGAATCTTATACACAGATGGTGAAATGGTCTTTAGCAATGAATCTATCAATCATTTTTAACATTTATTTTATTGAATTTAAAAGCACATATCACAAGGTCTACCTTCTTCACAAATTTTTAAGTCTGCAGACCAGTGTTTTTAACTAGAAGTGCAATGGTGCATATCAAATTTCTAGAACTTTTGCATCATGCATAACTGAAATTTCATATCCATTGAGTAGAAACTCCTCATTTCTACCTCCCCTCAGCTCCCTGGAAACCACTATTTTTCCATTTCTATGAGTTTGACTACTTTAGATACTTCATATAAGAGGAATTAGACAGTGCTTGTAACTCTATAACAGCTTATTTCACATAGCTTACATAATGTCCTCAAGATTTATCTATGTTGTTACGTATGACAGGATTTCGTTCTTTTATCAGACTAAATTATACTATGTTGTGTGTGTGTGCTTGTGTGTATACACACACATATATATACATACATATATATACATTATATATATATATATATATATATATATATATATTATTTATATATTCTTTAGCTATCATTCATCCACTGATGGACACTTAGATTGTTTCTACATCTTGGCCATTGTGAATACAAGACAATGAATAGGGGAGTAAAAATATATCATTGAGATCCTGATTTCAATTTTTTTGGATAAATACCCAGAAATAGGATTGCTGGATTACACAATAGTTCGATTTTGTTGTCGTTGTTTTTTGAGGAGCCTCCAAACTGTCTTCCATAGTGGTTGCAACATTTTCCATTCCCATCCACAGTGCACAAGGGCTCCAATTTTTCCACATCTTCACCACATCCTTGTGTTTTTTGAAAATTACCTTACTAACAAGTGTAACATGATATCTCGATACAGAGTTTTTTGTCCTTTTTAAGAATTTAATTTTAATTCCAGTATAGCCAATATACAGTGCTATATTAGTTTCAGGTATACAATATAGTGATTCAACAATTCCATACATCATCTAGTTCTGATCATGACAAACGTCCTCCTAAATCCCCATCACCTATCTCACCCATCCCCATCCCCCCACCCACCTACCCTCTGGTAATCATTAATTTGTTTTCTTACTTAAGAGTCTTGTTTCTTGGTTTCTCTCTCTCTCTCTCTCTCTCTCTCTCTCTCTCTCTCTCTCTTTCTCTCTCTCTCTCATTCTTTTGCTCATTTGTTCTGTTTATTTTTTTAGTGTTTCCTTAGTTCTGAGAAAGAGACAGAGAGAGAGAGAGAGAGAGAGAGAGAGAGCAAGAGGTGGGGAGGCACAAGGGAGAGAAGGAAACAGAGGATCTGAAGTGGGCTCTGTGCTGACAGCAGAGAGCCCGATTTGGGGCTCGAACTCATGAACCCTGAGATCATGACCTGCTGAAGTTGGATACTTAACCTATTGAGCTACCCAGGCATCCGTTGTTTCCTTTGTTTCTTAAATTCCCATTATGAGTAAAATCATACCATATTTGTCTTTCTCAGACTGTTTTTTTCCAGTTAGCAGTATACTCTCTAACTCCATCCACGTCCTTGCAAATGGCAAGATTTCATTCTTCTTCTTCATCCATTCCATCTATTGTTGGATAATGGACTGCTTCCATGATTTGATTATGGTAAATAATGCTGACATAAACATAGGAGTGAATGTCTCCTTTTGAATTAGTATCTTTTTTCTTGGGAGGGGAGGGTAAATACCCAGTAGTGCGATTCCTGGATCATAGGTAGTTCTATTTTTAACTTTTTCAAGAACGCCCAAACTTTTCCACAGCAGCTACACCAGTTTGCATTCCCACCAACAGTGCAAGAGGTTTCCTTTTTCTCCACATCCTCACCAACACTTATTTATTGTGCTTTCGATTTTAGCCATTCTGACAGGTGTGAGGTGATATCTCATTGTAGTTTTGATGTGCACTTTCATGACGGTAAGTGATGTTGAATATCTTTTCATGTATCTGTTGGTCATCTGCCTACCTTCTCTGGAGAAATGCCTGTTCATGTCTTCTGCCCATTTTTAAACTGGATTATTTATTTTATGGATGCTCAGTTGTATAAATTCCTTACATATTTTGGATACTAACCATTTATCAGATATATCAATTGCAAATATCTTTTCCCCATTCAATAGGTTGCCTTTTAGTTTTGTTGACTGTTTGCTGTGCAGAATCCCTTTGTTTTGATGTAGTCCCAATAGTTTATTTTTGCTTTCATTTCTCCTGCCTCAGGAGATACATCTATCTAGAAAAATGTCACTGCAATCAATCTCAGAAACATTATTGCTTGTGCTCTATTATTGGATTTTTATGATTTTAAGTCTTACATTTAGGTCTTTAATCCATTTTGAGTTTGTTTTTGTGTATAGTGCAAGAAAGCAGTCCAGTTTCATTCTTTTGCATGTAGCTGACAAGTTTTCCTAACACTGTTTGTTGAAGATAGTGTCTTTTCCCATTGGGTATTCTCCCCTGTTTTATTGAACATTGATTGACCCTGTACTTGTGGGGTTATTTTTGGATTTTCTATTCTGTTATATTGATCTATGTGACTATTTTTTGTGCCAATACCATACTGTTTTGATCACCACAGCTTTGTAATACAACTTGAAGTCTGGAATTGTGATACTACAGGTTTGCTTTCCTTTTTCAAAACTGCTTTGGCTATTTGGGATCTTTTGTAGTATATAAATTTTAGGATGTTTTGCTTTAGTTCTGTGAAAAAAATCCTCTTGGCATTCTGGTAAGGATTGCATTAAATGTGCAGACTGCTTTGGGTAGTATAGATGTTTGAGCAATATTTGTTCTTCCAGTCCATGACCAAGGAATGTTTTCTATTTCTTTGTGTCTCATTGAGATTTTGATATGCATTTCCCTTATGATTAGTGATGCTGAGCATATACTCAAAAACCCATCGTTTTGTTGTTGTTACTGAGTTGCAGAAATTACTTGTAAATTTTAGATACCAGTGTCTTATCAGATATATGGTTTGCCAATGTTTTCTCCACTTCTGTCTGCTGAATGTTTTCTTTGCTGTGTAACCACTTTTTAAATGGATGTAGTCCCACTTATTTATTGTTGCTTTTGTTGCCTGTGCTTTTGGTGTCAAATCCAAGAAATCTTTGCTAAGACCCTTGTCATAAAGATTTTCCTTTTTGTTTCTTACTAAGAATTTTATAAATTCAGGCCTTATATTTAAGTATTTAATTCATTTTGAGTTGATTTTTATATACGGTGTAAAATAATCCAATTTCATTCTTTTAAATTTTTTTTTAATGTTTATTTACTTTTGACAGAAAGAGACAGAGACAATAGTGTGAGCAGGTGAGGGGCAGAGTCGGTGACACAGGATGTGAA
Source organism: Panthera uncia (assembly GCF_023721935.1). Taxonomy (NCBI): domain Eukaryota; kingdom Metazoa; phylum Chordata; class Mammalia; order Carnivora; family Felidae; genus Panthera; species Panthera uncia. The sequence continues at coordinate 16,941,761 of NW_026057582.1, forward strand.
GCAGTCTTCAGCCTCTGAGCTGTCAGCACAGAGCCTGACGCGGGTCTCGAACTTATGAACTACAAGACCATGACCTGAGCCAAAGTCAGAGACCTAACTGACCGAGCCACCCAGGTGCCCCTCCATTTTCATTCTTTGGCATGTGGATGTCCAGTTTTCCCAACACCTTTTGATACAGGGACAATCCTTCCCTCGTTGTGTATTTTGGCACCCTTGTTGAACATCAGTTAGCCATAAACATTTGGGCTTATATCTCTATTCAGTTCTGTTGATCTGTCTATGTCATTATAATACTGTTTTAATAAGTGTACCTTTGCATTATGTTTTGAAATCACAAAGCATGAGGCCTCTAGCTTTGTTCTTTCTCAAAATCATTTTGGCTCTTTGGGGTCCTTTATGATCACATTTGAATTTTTGAATTTTTTTTCTATTTCTGTAAAAATGTCACTGAGATTTTCATAGGGATTTCACTGGATTGTAGGTCACTTTGGGTAGGATGGTTATTTAAATAATATTAAGACTTCTGATCCATGAATACAGTATGTCTTCATTTATTGGCTCTTTCTCTAGTTTCTTTCATCAATGTTTTATAGCTTTCAGTGTATAACTCTTTGCCACCTTGGATAAATTTATCCCTAGGCATTTTTTAATAATATTATAAATGAGGTTGGTTCCTAATTTCTTTATAAAATTGCTCATTGTTAGTGACAGAAATGCAACTGATTTGTATATGTTGGTTTTGTGTCCTACAACTTTACTAAGTTTGCGTGTGTGCTTGTGTGTATGTGTGTGTGTGTGTGTGTGTGTGTGTGTGTGTAATATTAAGGGTTTCCCACATATAAGATCATATTATATGTTAATACTGTGTTGAATGTAAGTTGTGAGGGTGGCATTGTTGTCTTCTTCCTGATTTCAGAGGAACAATTCTTCAATATGGAGTATGATGCTAGATGTGGGTGTTTCATTAATGGCTATTACTATGCTGACCTAAATTCATTCTACTACTAGTTTGTTGAATGTTTTTTCATGAAGAAATTTTGAAGTTTGTTATTTTTTAAAATCAATTGGGATAACCATGTGATATTTATCTTTCATTCTGTTAATATGATATATTACATAAATTGAGTTATACATGTTGAACGATCCTTGCATCCCAGGAATAAATCCCACTTGGTCATGATGTATGCTTCCTTTACATGCTGTTTAATTCAGTTTGCTAGTATTTTGTTGAAAATTTCACATCAAAACTCATCAAGGATGTTGACATGTAATTGTATTTTCTTGTAGTTGCTCTATCTTGTCTTGCTATCAGGGTAATGATGGCCTCAAAAAGTGAATTTTGAAGTGTTTCCTCCTCTGTATATTTTGGAAGTTTGAAAAGTATTGGCATAAATTCTTCTTGAAATGTTAAGTGGAATTTACTGCTGAAGTCATCTGGTCCTGGAGTTTTATTTGGAGGCTTTGATTACTAATTAAATATTCTCACTTATAAATATGTTAAGATTTTCTATTTTCTTTATGATTCAGTGACAGTAAGTTGCATGTTTCTAGAAATTGATTTCTTCTAAGTTCTCCAGTTTGTTGGTGTATAATTGTTCAAAGTAGTCTGTATGATCCCTTGCATTTATGAGGCATAAGTTGTAATGCCTCCTCTTTTATTTCTGATTTTATGTATTTGAGAACTCTCCTTTTTTTCTGGCTTAGCTAAAAGTTTACCAGTTTTGCTAATATTTTTCAAAAAACCAACTCTTAGATTTATTTTTTCTATTTTTAAAAATTCTCTATTTTGTTTATTATGGCTCTGATATTTATTATCTTCCCCTTTTTTGCTCTCTTATATAATTATATTATATTATATTATATTATATTATATTATATTATAATTATAGAATACTCCATTTATATACTGAAGAATACAGATTCTCTTCAAGTGAACACAGGATATTACCTAAATGGATATTCACCAAAATGTCCATATGGTGGTCACACAGACCATATTCTGTGTAACAAAGCATACATTATTAGGTTCAGAAATTTAAAATAATTGAAAGTATCCAAATATAGTCTATCATAATGGATTAAATGAGAGAGAGAGAGAAAGAAAGAGAGAGAGACTAATAATACTGCTACTAATATGATGCAGACAATAAATGGTTAGGATGTCCCAGAAAAGTGTGAATAATGAGTTTTGAAGTTGTTGAAAAAGCTTTTCTGGAGGATATAGAATTTATTCTGATCTTTATAATTTTGTATATTTTAGATTAAATGCTCTCTCTCTCTTCTTTCTATTCCAATGCATCATTCATTTTTGTACTATCATTATTAAATCTCAAATTCAGCCATGTAATTTTCTTGCCTATAAGTGCTTGATAGTGCCCTGCTTTCAGATCCATATATTCCTAGTTCCTTAGTATAGTAAACAATACATTTCAGAAACCCTTCCTGAGCCAAATTTACCTCTATAATATCTCTCCAATGTGGGGACAATATTTTCTCACCAGGGTCTTGACCAGCCATATACAATTCAAGTCCTAAGTGATGATTACACAATACAAACCACCTGGATATAGTTTGAACTCAGAAAAACCAGAAGGAAAGGACAAATGTTGGCCAATGAGACCAAGAAAGAGTCTTCAAAAGACGAAGTGAAAGTAGATCGAATAAAAACTTTAGGAAGGAGATAAATCCAAGATTGGAGACTAGAAAGAGACAAAATTAAGAATGAATCTCAGGAAAGAATAATAAAGAGATGGGAAAAGATGATGCCAAGAATGGGGATAAAATATTCAGAGTTTTGCAGAGAATGGGGGACAACTGACAATCGGCCTACTGCTTCAGATCTCGGGGAAACAAATTTAACTCAGTATAAATATCTTATAGTACATCTCCCCAACACATATTTTAAACTGCCAAGTCATAAAGTGATAACCCAAAGAGAAAATACCTAAACAATGTCAACCTTCAATCTTCAGAGATAGATAGATAGATAAATTATTTAAAGACAATTAAAAAAAATATTATATATTAAATAAAAGCATAATTAGTTGCCAAAAATTTAAAACTGGAATAGTTTATATTAAAACTCCATACGTTGGGGAGCCTGGGTGGCTCAGTCGGTTAAGCCGCCAACTTTGGCTCAGGTCATGATCTCATAGTTTGTGGGTTCAAGCCCAGCATCAGGCTCTGTGCTGACAGCTCAGAGCCTGGGTCGCACTTTGGATTCTGTCTTCCTCTTTCTCTGCCCCTGTCCAGCTCACTCTCTCTTTCTCTCTTTCAAAAATAAAATAAACATTAAAAAAAACCTCCATACTTTTTTGCAGTTTCTAGTAAACTTAAAAAAAAATCTATGTTTCCAAGTCATTATTCCAACATTGCAACAATTAGCTGAGGTTGAATATCAGAAGCTTCTTTCATAGATTTGATTACACAAATCCTTTACATATACTCTCTATAAATCGTCCTTTGCCATATGCTACCATCTAACTGGTTTGCTTTTAATACTTTTTTAATAAAATTTTTTAAATTAAAAATTATTTACTACTGAGAGACAGAAAGAGAGAGTGGGGGAGGGGCAGAAAGAGAGAGAATCAAAGAATCTGAAGCAGGCTAACTGTACAGAGCCTGCTTGGGATTCTCTTTGTCTCCCTTTCTCTCTGCCCTTCTGTGAGCGCTCTCTCTCTCCCTCTCTTAAAATAAATAAACTTAAAAAAAAAAAGACGTAAAACTTAAAAAAAATCTGTGCTCCAGTAATAGGTGAGAGAGAGGCCACATAATACGATATGTATTGTAAATATTGCATGTCTGTGTGTGTGTAGATACAAACTTACAATATACAAACACACACATGCATGTTTATATATGAACATACACACATAAGCATGTATACGTGTGGTTAATAGTTAATTATTTAATTAGGTAAATTTTTCAGTGCCATAAAAAAATACATACAACAGAAGCAGAGGCAGTAGGAAAGAACTGTAAAATTTGGGTATTATTTCCCACTATGCCAGATGAGATACAATCATAAACATAAGAGACAATTTTCCATATATTCACTAGAGAAAAATATTGTTCTAACAGTACTTTTTTACTCATATACAATAGAGATATTAATTTATATCACCATATCATATAAAAGGAAGAATCTGTCTTTAAAATATTTGTGAATACCCTTCCATCTGTAAACTAATACTTTTGAATTTTGAATTTTGAATTGAAAAATGGTTAGTTCTCAGATTTGAAAAAAATATTTTTAGGCATTTTAATGTATTCATATTCGGAAAGCTAAATAAAAGTTTATTTCAAAATTTCTATTCATATTTTTAAAATTTTTTTTTAACGTTTATTTATTTTTGAGACAGAGAGAGACAGAGCGTGAACAGGGGAGGGGCAGAGAGAGATGGAGACAGAGAATCCGAAACAGGTTCCAGGCTCTGAGCTGTCAGCACAGAGCCCGACGCGGGGCTCGAACTCACAGACCGCGAGATCATGACCTGAGCCGAAGTCGGACACTTAACCGACCGAGCCACCCAGGCGCCCCTCTATTCATATTTTTTAAAATTTTTAATGTTTATTTATTTTTGAGAGAGAGAGAGAGAGAGAGCATGAGCAGGGGAGGAGCAGAAAGAGGGAGACACAGAATCTGAAGCAGGCTCCAGGCTCCAAGCGGTCAGCACAGACCTGGACGCCGGGCTCGAACTCAGGAACCGTGAGATCATGACCTATGTACACGTGCTTAAGCAGAGTAAGGCAGGCAAAAAAGAAGCAGGTGTAGGTAGTTCTGTATGCACAGAAGTAGGAAACAGAGGGAGACAGCATCATATTTTTCTCTGGGAAGTAAGAAATAAGGTGGTTTTTCTGTTGGGGGCTGGAAGGCTTTGCCGGGTTCCGGTTATGAAAAATGTGGCTAAGAACTAACACCTTAAATGCTGTAAAGAAATCATTGAAAAGAAACTCGGAGTAATATTTACTACAAGTGTTTATGACTGGAAAGGGATTTTGATAACAAAAGTAAGATGCCTAAAGGAGTATGAATTTAGTAAAGCAATGAACTGGAACTTTTACTGATGTCCAGAAACAACCACAGCCAAGAAAGCAGGTTGTACTCGGAGAGTGTGATGCCTGAATTAGTGAATTCATAGTAGAAATATTCTACATTTGTAACAAAATTCAGAATATGAAGGTAGGGATGTGAGGGGAGGCTGAGGACAAGGTCTTTAGAGATGGGAGGACATTCATGATGGAGAGTCCCTGTTTACACTGATGTCACCAAGGATGAAAATAAGGGGATTTGAAGATAGATAAAGTTAGTGATCAAGTCACCAAAATGTTTGACAAATAATAAGCAGTATATTGGATTTTTCTGTTCATGATTGCAGTAAGAAGGCAGTGAGGAATGCATAGTGAAAAATAACGGATCTGAAACGAGTTGGAGTGTGTGTGTATCTGTGTGTGTAAGTTTTATAAGAGAGTGGAGGAATTATTGCTGGAGTATAGAAACAATGCCTCAGTATCCAGGAGTACGAGTGTGGGAAAGTAAGCAGCTAGCATCCAGCAAGGAAGCAAAAGTGGTACCTTCAGCTGAGAGTCAAGTTTCAATTATAGCAGAGAATTGAAGAAGTTGAAGATTGGGCTTTTTGGTGATTACATATGGATAGTCCTTGAGAGTCTGGTGGGTAAGTTCCAGAGGTGAGGGTGTGGTAGAGAGCTGGGCCCAGGAAAAGGAAGCGACGACACTAGGGATAATAGTACAATACAGGATAAAAAGTTGTGAAGCCGTACACATGAGGTATTGACCAATTTAAACAGAAAACAGAACAATGATGGATGGAGAACCCCCTTAGCAGCGTGATATCTGGGCATATAATCTGATAGTTTGACTCGGAAGGAATTACTATTGTCCCAATAGTTTCCAACTCTGTCTACGTGACATACGACCGGGGTGAAGGTGGTTAGAGAAACCACCACCATAATAAACTTATACATTGTCATTTTATTTATGTATTAGTCCTCTCTAAGTCTTTTTAGTGTGAATCATTATAAGAGTATAATAAGTTTTTAATATATTAACACAATTGATTTTCTGCGTCTGCAGATCTAATGTCCGGTCTTTAAATCAGTATGTTTTCATCAAGGTCACTATATTTATGGGATGCAGAGCCTTGTAGCCAGACAGCCTACTTTAGGGTGAAACAATCATATTATTTTGTTATACCTTTTCAACTGCAACACATATATGAACACAGATTTATACCATATATGAAGAAAAATAATTAACCCATTATTCAGCATCATAATGAGACAGGTTATTCCCACTCTCCACCAAGAGCTTATATCTTAATTTTCTTAATTGTTAAAATGTACCCAAACAATTGCCTATCTTTCACACAACTGTATATCCTGCCAACTATCATTAATCTTTCTAAGGTAGAACTCAATTATAGGAGGCCTTTGGAAAATGGGAGGAAAAAAGGAAAAAAAAAAAGGTGTCACTTGATTTCTTTCACTGTTCTTTTTGTTCGGTCTGCTAACATGCAGTTTTCCAGACTACTTTCTAGATACTAAGTATTGTGTTGGGTCAAACCTCTGACCTTGAGTTCGTGAGCTGGTGGTGTTCAGGTCCCTCTACCTTCTGGTGATCCTACAGATGACCCACTTCAGTTTCTGATGTCATGTTCAGTATTGACTTTCCAACATTTTTAACAAAGAAAATTCATCTTAAAAAAAATATCCTTTACTTTAGTAACAGCCTTTAATTTTTTCCCCCTCACACAGATACTGAAACCCACGGCCTTCGTTCAAACAAGCTTTAAACAGATTTTCTTCTCTTCTCAGATTTGAATTTAGCTTATGACTTGACAGTTGAACAGCTGTTGACTTAAATTTCCATAAGACTGTATGCTTTAAAAAAAGAAGATTAGAATACTTTACTTTTCTTTTCAGGTCCAACACAAACAAGGGCAGTGAAATCTAAACCATTTGGCTGAGAGAAAGAGGATAGGGTTCTTGTCTTTTGCACATTGTACCCTTTCATGTTTCTTCCCTGCCAACCCCCTCAACCCCCCCGGCCACATCGCACACACACACACACACACACACACACACACACACACACCCCGTCTGGTCCTCAAAAGGATCCAATACTTAACTTTTACAGGCATTTATAGATATACATGTAATGAAAATAGTATTGTGTACTCAATATCACAGACTTTCTAGATTTGTCTATCTTTGTCAGTAGCTTTTAACAATCACTCATGTAGGAGTGCCTGGGTGGCACTGGTTAAGCGTCTAACTTCGGCTCAGGTCATGATCTCGAGGTCTGTAAGTTCAAGCCCCACGTCAGGCTCTGTGGTGGCAGCTCAGAGCCTGGAGCCTGCTCCAGATTCTGTGTCTCCCTCTCTCTTTGCCCTTCCCCCATTCATTTTCCCTCTCTCTCTCTCTCTCTCTCTCTCTCTCTCCCTCTCTCAAAAAATAAACATTAGAAAAATGAATCAGTTATGTAAGGCAGTCTAGATACTTGTGTTTATTGGATAAAGCATCAAAACTTTCACAAAAGGAAGAACAGAAAATAGAGATTCCCTGCCAGTGTTAATTAACACTTTGGAATAGAGATTCAGGATACTTTGGGTTGGTTTCAAAGACGTTAGCCAAACTCATCTGTACGTATTCTTATTTGAGCCACTTAAGCCTGGTGTTAATTCAAGTGAAGGCTCAGAAGACTCTGCCTCTCATATATTTAAATAAAATACATTCTTTTGTAATGTATGCAAGGATACAAAATCAGTGAATGCTGTCTTTTGGAAAATTTGTTGAGAAGGAAAAAAATAAGAGGAGACCTTTTCTCTTATTTCATTGCATGTGGAACCATGCTGCCCTCCGCATTCTGTTTTCAGGTAGACGCAAAACAAATGAACACACCAGGAAACAAACAAAAACAAGTGTATAGTCACCCTGGATCTTAAACTAGAGAAGAATGCAAGTAGTTATTTCAGGATAATAAGCTACATTGACAGCATCCCATGTACCAACTACATATGGCAGGCTTAATGAAGCAGGGCTGAGTTGGGTGTGGTGTCAGGTTCAGTAGGTCAGACAAGAAGGTCCAGGTAAGTCAAACAATGGGAGGTTTCATAGAAGAAGAAGAAGAAAAAAAAAAGATATTCAAAGTTCTGTACATACTTCATTAAATGCCACACTTAAGAACATTGTGTAGGTAAAATAGCCAAAATGCTACATTTTCTCCAGAATGAAACTATGTAACAACTATTGAATTTCATAAAATTTTTGAATTTGATTCTAATTACGAATATGGTTAAAATTCTACAGGAATCCATTCACTCCTTGAGCCTGTGTTCATTGAGCACTTACTGGCTTCACACAGGAAACGCTTTTTGAGTACCTTCCCTGTGACAGACATATTTGTAGACACTGAGGACACACGAATGAAATGTCAGGGGTGTCTGGGGGGCTCAGTCAGTTAAGCCGGGTCTTGATCTCGGTGTTGTGAGTTCAAGCTCTGTGTTGTGCTCCATGCTGGGCGTGCAGCCCATTAAAAAAAAAAATGAGATGGCAGATCTCAGATCCCAGGAACTTGGAAACAAATAACATATTGTCTCTTTCTTTAGAGAGACAGAAGCATACATAACTAATTTTCATGCATCACAATAACCGTTGAAACAGAAATTAATGTAAAGGTTCTTAGTGTTAGGAGGAAAATAGCAAGGAAGACTTCCCAGATGATAATGTATTAATAACGGTCCATTAAGGAAGAATAGACACACCCGAAGTAATGTAAAAGGAGGAGGAACACTCAGATCTCTAGAGACAAGGAATATTGTAATTAGTTTCAATTTTTGATCTGCTTTTTCACACACTGTCATTTCATATACACTTTGCTATACAGCCTTATGGCTCCAAACCTTATGCTTCTAGTAGCCATATTGTATTTTAGTGCACGAATAAAGCAGAGTTTAATAAATTGTTCACTTGCTGTTGGGTATTTGGTGGTTTTGAGTGTTTCATTAAGTTCTCATATACATTTTAAAAATTACTTTTGAAAAATAGAAATACATCCAGAGAATCAACCATATAGTTGTACTGATATTATTAAGACTTTCAAGATTTATCTCCAAGGAAACTGAAACTATTTTAAATACCAACACTGACATACAAGTACACTAGATTTCCTAGAGTTTAATCAGGTTTTCCTGGGTTAGCTGTTAAATCTAAGCTTCACTGGGGCAGAGATCGCTTCATTTACTAGTATATACCTTAGACTTAGTATAGTGCCTCATTTATAAACACTCAGTAATTGCTAAATGAATGAATGATGGATATCAGCATTTTAACTCACCTCTGTTTGTTTCATAGGCATCTTTTAGCATCACAGAGTTTATATTCACATATTTATTTATTAATTTATCATCATATACTATCCACCTTGTGCTGAATTTATGTGATAGGTTTATGCCACACACTTTCTAGTTCTTCACGTATAGTCGTTCTACCTATTCTTCCTGGTGAAAATATGCCAGGTTTTTTTTTTAAGAGTTATGTGTCCAACCCCAGGGATGACGAATGATTATCTAATCCAATAGATTTCATTCTTCCTTGCCAGATATCCACTTTTGCTGCAAGAGGTAACTGTATTACCTATTTTTTGGTGTTGAGACTAAGAAGAAGCTTCAGAAAAAGAAAAAAAAAACACTTGGAATTATTTTTCTTTTTGTTGAAAAAAAAACAGAAAGAAAGAAAAACACTTGAGGGAAAAAAAACATCTTTATCAGCCTCTTCCATGATTATTCGCTCTGAATGCATTCATGATGGCTAGAGGTGTTGTGGCCATGTGGAAACCATATTTCAAGATGCCTGAAAGAGCAGACTTAGGCCGGCTGACTAGTGACTATGTCCCCGACATGGCCGCAGAAAGAAGTTCCTGCTCAAACCTCAGAACATGCCTCCTCCCCTTAAGTAACTTACCGATTGATGCATTCTTCCGAAGTCTGAGGTGGGAGGAAGGGGAGTGTGAGAGGTGTGGAAAGTGTGAGTAAAAGAGGGAGGGCTTCTCTCAGGTAGGGGTCAGAGGCAGGAGCCCTCAACCCTGTCCAGGCTTAGAATGACCTGGGAGCATTTTACCCCCCCACCCCCACCCCAAACCAATTAATCAGAGTCTCTGGGGATGATGTTTGGTGCTAGGTATTTATATAGCACAGCAAGGCTGACAGCCAATGGTTAATAGGTGACCAGTGAGAAACGTTCTGTATACACTGAGGCCAAACATGTTAGAGATCTTCAGACACAGTGGTTCTTAAACTTCAGGTGCATCAGAATCTCTTGGAAGACTTGTTCAAACACAGATTGCTGAGCCCCACCCCCAGAGTTTCTGATTCAGTAGGTCTGTGACCACCAGGCCCAACATTTGCGTTTTTAACAAGTTCCAGGTGATGCTGATAATTGCTGATCTGGGACCACACTTTGGCAGCCAATCAGCTGAGTCCACGACCCTTCCCCAGCCAATCAGCTAAGGCCATGATCCCTATAAAACCTTTTGTGCCTTTGAATCTCTCTCCCCCCCTCCCCCTCCCCCTCCCCCTCCCCCTCTCTCTCCCTCTCTCTCTCCGGTATCTCACTGCTGTGTTGGTGCAGGTAGGGGATTGAGCTCGAACTAGCTCGAATAAAGGCTCTTGCTTTTGCATCGGACTCAGCTCCCTGGTGGTCTTTGGGGATCACGAATTCTGGGCATAACATGCCTATAGCCAAAAAAGCAGCCAGCTGCAGACAATGGAACAGAACATTCTTGGTAAAATTATTGAGTGGTACCAGCTCTGGATTGCCAACCTCTGGGCCTCTTTTTATTTAAGATCATTAAGTGCCGTTATTCTTGAGTCATTATGTGAAGTTTTCTACAACTTGCATCCGAAAGCTTCTGTGGCCCAATTTTGCTGTGGAATTTTATGAATGATATACTTAAACCCATCCATCAGAGTTTTAATGTTATCATTCCTTTCATTATTGTCAACTTTCTTTAGAACTGAAAAATGTCAGGGTGGCTGGGTGGCTCAGTCCATTAAGTATCCAACTTCAGCTCAAGTCATGATCTCACAGTTTGTCAGTTTGAGCCCTACACTGAGCTCCGTGCTGACAGTGCGGAGCCTGCCTAAGGTTCTCTCTCTCCCTCTCTCTCTGACCCTCCGCTGCTCGCTCGCTCACTCTCTTTCTCTCCAAATAAATAAATAAACTTGAAAAAAAAATTAAAGAGGGTTGATGGGGAGTGGGAGAGAGGGGAAAGTGGGTATTGGGCATTGAGGAGGGCACCTGTTGGAATGAACACTGGGTGTTGTATGGAAAACAATTTGACAATAAATTTCATATTAAAAAAAAGAATAAAGATTCACAGGGAACATTAAAAAAAGAAAAATGTTATATTGGTTTTTCTTTAATAATTTTTTTTTTTAATTTCACAAGTTGATTCTATTTACCTATATCCCTTGCAGTTCATTTCAACACCTAGAATGAAGAATGAAATAAATAATTAATCCTTAAACTCAGAGATGAAGCCCCAAAGAACATATTTACTCAATTTTTTGTATTCCTTTTTGGTTAGAGTTGGAACTTATGTCATCATTTTTTTAGTTTTCTTTGTACTGATCATTTTTCACTATTTTTAATTTTAGGTCAAAAGATTTTGGTGATCACAAATTTTGATGTATTTTAAAAGCTGGTGTGGTAAATTTGTCATCATTACTTTCAAAAATATGTTAATGATTGACCAGCTTTTAAAATACATCAAAATTTGTAATCACCAAAATTTTTTGACCTAATTTTAAAACAGTGAATCCTTAATGTATATGTATGTATTAAATATTACACATCTTTAGAAATAACATGGGCCTTTATTTCACAGTTTAACAGATATAGAGTGATATCAAATGATGAGCCAATTTATAGTATGGTATCTGTGATGTACATATGTCTTACATGATACATTAAGTTAATAATTTCCCAATGCTTATCATTACATGGCTGAATTTGTATATTAAGCTCCTATTTTTTTAATATCATTTTGCTATTGATAGTTTACCCACCACTTGCCTAAGATGGCTGCCCAAATCTTTGGGTCTCTCTTCTAAGATCTCGAAAGTAACAGTGCCTATTCATAAAAGCTATAGAACTGCATATTCCAAAGGAAAAAAATTCCTATGCACTGAGAAGGCAAATAAATGTCACAACGCATTTTTACTTTTCTTTTTGAAAAATGGGCTCAAAATGTGGTGGTGCAAAAATCCCCCCAAAACAGAATTTTAAAAGTAGAAAGTGATCTAATTGGGTCAATATAAGGCAAATTGAAATATTGCCTAAGTTTTTCCTAGGTAAGTGGAAAAGAACTGGGTTTACAGAAAAGTTGTTAAATGTGACAGACACATTCTCTGTTCCAACACACAGCATCTAAGAGTGATGGCAATTTGATAGGGAAGAACATCAAGTCCAGATAATTAAAATTGAATCTTGGGCACTACTGAAACTCCTTGTACAAATTTGGCAAGGAAGCAGTGAAACCACATACCTTAAAGGGAATATCGACAATACACCTGTGAGATATGATCAGAAGATACTTCTTTAAATGTTCTTCACAATTTATATCCCTAACTTTCCTTCACCAATGCTATAAGGGGAAAAACCTCCAAAAACATTGCTGAGTTGAATTTCTCCTATCTGGGTTGATGGAGATCAGAGCAGAGTTATAGAAAGGAATAATAAAACATTTCTTTTTTTGATTGTGGTACAATTTCATACTAAACATGTCTTTGTTCACTGAGAGTACTAAATCATTGAATAATACTTTAATGTATTGAGTTGCTTAATCTTTCTCTAAATTCACAAATGGTATTTACCTCATTTTTCTGGCTGTTTTTCTACTAGTTTTGTACACATATGTTTAGAACAGTTTATGGAATACAAAGATTATTTTTATATTTGTGACCATTCTGCAGGGAATCTATTGACATCTGTCTTTTAAAAAGTTATTTTACGGGGTGCCTGGGCAGATCATTTAAATGCCCAACTTCAGCACAGGTCTTGATTTCACGGTCCATGAGTTCAAACCACACATTGGACTCTATGCTGACAGCTCAGAGCCAGGAGCCCAATCTGGATTCTGTGGCTCCCTCTCTCTCTGCCGTTCCCCTGCATCTAAGAGTGATGGCAATTTGATAGGGAAGAACATCAAGTCCAGATAATTAAAATTGCTCGTGTTCTGTCTCTCTCTGCACTCAAAAATAAATAAACACTAAAAAAAAATTTTAAAGGTATTTTAGTAACTTTTACAGTACTTTCTTAGGTTTCTTTGGAATTTTTTTTTTTCATTTCGTGGCCCATAAAGTTGATTCTCTCTTTCTCCACTTCAATCTAAGCTAGCTATTAAATAGTTTATACCCACATTAGGTTTCTTGGTACCTACAGATACTGTTGGTTGACTGAGTTTATTGTCAACTGTAACACCTAACATTTCTTTCAGATAGGCTTCTAAGTGATTTTTACAAGTGAAAGAGTTATGCATCAGACCTTTTAGTGCTAAGTGTAGTAACATACTAGGAATTTTATTGAAATTCATCTTAATAGATTTTCCCTCATCTTGTACAAGTGATTCTATCTAACAGTAATTGTGGAGTATTGTTGAATAAATGAACAAATGGCTTTTAAAGTCTGATTCTGTCATCCAGCCGATTCTGTTCCGCAAAGTTGATAAGCATGCCATCTTAAAACTTATTACTTGAACTGTTGCATAGAACAGGGCCGCAAAGAGTATTCTGGGAATGTCCCTTAAAACTTCCCTTGATTTTGATATCAATCCATTAATCAAAGCTTTTTGGTCTCAGTTGTTCGATCAAGTATAAACCCAATTTATTTTATTATATCTAGCCATATTTCTCTTTCTTAAACATAATGTTATTATGAGTTAAATGGTCAATACATTGTTATAGTCCAGGCCCACTCTATTGCATTTTCCTGATGTATTGGTCTAATAATCTGGGTAAATAAGTTAATTAGAAATTGAAATTTGAAATGGCAATTATATCTAAAAGTAATTCTATTTGCTTTGCTTACCATTATCCTTAAGATACCTCAATGCTATACTGTTTGAGATGTACACATTTATTGTGATTTTTATCTATATATTCTACATTCCTTAATGTTTCATTCTTTTTGGTTACTTTCTATTATATATATATTATCTGATTCCACAGTTAAAAGCAGCATTTCTGTTATTCTCATAAAGTCCTATTCTTTTGTTTCTTTGTGTGTGTGTGTGTGTGTGTGTGTGTGTATATATATATATATATATATATACATATGTATGTATATATAATGTGTATATATGTGCGTGTGTGTATATATATATGTATATGTATATATATGTATATGTATATATACATATATATACACACACACACACATATATACACATTATATATACATACATATGTACATAAGTATATACACAAATATGTACACATACAAATAAACGTATATATGTGTGTATATATGTATTGTGTATGTATGTACAAAATCTAAACAATTCTGGAAATTTACCTTTAATTGTTCTCATTGTACATTAATTTGACATTTAATGAGGCTGAACTTTTTATTTCCTTGCCCTAAAATAATCACCTAGGGTCAGAAGCTTATTGAACAAGAAAAACTTGAAAATAATTGGTTTAAATTTGCAGTAAGCAAGATTCATTTTTCAAAATTTTTTTTTGCTGTACAGTTTTAAATATAATATAGAACATCATCTAGGCAATCTCTATTTTGAAACAACTTTTGGTAATTATATTTCTGTATTTATTAACTTCTTTTACTCCAGATAAATCTTTTAATTCAGATTAACGAAGACTGAGGAAATAACTTAACACTATTTCCTAATCCTTATATGTCTTTTCTTGTTACACATTGGTTAAAAATATTTTAAAGAAAAAAGTTTTATATGTTGTTACAGTATATAGCCTTACTTTTATTAATATATATTTTGCGTAGAAAATTCTGCTAATATGTAAAGCCAATTATCTTCCCATAACTTATACTGTTCTTTAAGTTCTTAATTATTCTTGCTTTGAGTTTTGCAATAGAGATTATCTGCTGACAAACTATATTTGTCTTTAGATTTGAAATATATTCACTTTCTTCTTTTAAAGTAAAAAATTATTTTGATCAAGTTAATTGATTTAAGTTTCATTATCTTTATTCAGCTTCTCCCACATTCTTCTTCCATATGGGCTTGGTAATAAAATTTAAAATTATTTATCTTCATAATTTATTATTCCTTTCTGTCAGCTCATAAGATTAAGTCTTTGTCTTTACATTTTCATAAATTTTATATCAATGTCTATGATATTGTCTTTTGTTGATTATGCCCATCAATGGTTGAATTCCAGGCTGAATTTGTTCATATGATATATATATAACATGTATAACATATATATAATGTATATATAATGTATAATGTAATATAATGATATATATACACATATATATTATATATATATAGTTATTTTGAATATGGCTGGATATACTGTTTCTCTCGGTTTTGAGTTCTGAGTCTTTGAAATTAAGAATTACGTCCTATTTGTATTTTTATCTATGGCCACAAACATAGTACCTGAATATGTATTTATCTGAATTAATATCCATATTTATTGATAACTAAGCCATAGTTATCTCTTTATTGGCTGACCTAGATAGCTCTTTTTTTTTTTAAATGTTTTTAATGTTTATTTATTTTGAGACAGAGAGAGAGAGAGAGAGAGAGAGAGAGAGAGACTATGAGCAGGGAAGGGGCAGAGAGAGAGGGAGACACAGAATCCGAAGCAGGTTCCAGGCTCTGAGCTGTCAGCACAGAGCCCAATGCAGGGCTCAAACTCACGGAGCATGAGATCATGACCTGAACCAAAGTCGTACACTCAATTGACTGAGCCACCCAGGCACCCCTGACCTAGCTAGCTCTTAACAAAATTTATCTGTGTAAAGCAGTATTCTCAGATACATGGGATTTACTTTCCCAGTCTTAAATAATTCATGTGTCTTACAAAAGCATCCAACCTGCTTGTTTTTTTCTTTCTCTACACATTCTGTAAGCATGAGGTCACCAGTGTGGTGGACCAGCATGACATTTGATGTTTGATGTGGGCAAGATGTCTGTGGGCTATAGTGTGGTACAGATTGGGAGAATTTATCTCAGAGATACAACAAGGAGGACGTGCCGTACAGATGATAAGAAACTGTTATGCTTTCTATTTATTGAACTAGATATAGAAAAATAAAGTAAATTTTCTATTAAAATATGAGTACTAGGTTCCAGAGGTTTTATACTCATTTGTACCAACATACACAACCATTACTGTAATTGGAATTACTACCTGGTTAAGCTTATGATAACCTACTGCCATTTTGCAAAGTCTTTTGCATTGGCTAAATTGGAATATTAAATAGTATTTTGCTGGAAATCACAACTTCTGCATCTTTCAAGTTTTGACCATGGATATAAAACGTGTGACATTGCCTATTGCTAAAATTTGATTCTTCTTTTCATTAATTGGCTTTGGAACAGGAATTATTTTGGACACTCTTTCATTTAGCCCTTACTCTCATACTACTTATTCCAAGGGACAAATCCAGTATAGGGATTTTGACAGTTGCTTGTATCTCTCTCACTTATATACTTGAACCTGAAGTGGAAATAAAAGGTTTTTTTGATGTAACCTAGGTCCTCATGGTTTTAGAGCTTCTTCTCTTTGCTGACCACACTTAACTCCCTTTATAACTTCATCCAGCAATCCCAGATGTCAATCTATACAACAAAGCTATAGTAATAAAAACAATATGTACCAGCACAGAAATGGACACATAGATCAATCGAACAGAATAGTGGGCCGAGAAATAAACCCATGCTTAGGTGGTCAATTTATCTATGACAAAGGAGGAACTGATATAATGGGGAAAAGACAGTCCCTTCAACAAATGGTACTGGGAAAACTGACAACCACATGCAAGAGAATGAAACTGCACTACTTCTAACACCATACACAAAAACAAACTCCAAAGAGATTATAGACCTCAATGTGAGACCTGAAACCATAAAACTTCTAAGAGAAAACACAGGCATTAAACTCTTGGACATTACCCTTTGCAATATTTTTCTGGATGTCTCCTCAGGCAGGGGAAACAAAAGCAAATATAAACATTTCAGACAACATGAAACTAAAGAGATTCTGCACAGTGATGGAAACCGTCAACGAAATGAAAAGATGACCTATGAAATGGAAGAAGATATTTGTAAATGATGTATCCAATAAGAAGATACTAGACAAAATATATAAATAACTTATGCATCAACATCCAAACAATCTAATTAAAAATGGGCAGAAGATTTGAATAGACATTTCTCCAAAGAAGATGGACAGACACGTGAAAAGGTGCTCAACATCACTACTTATCAGGGAAATGGAAATCAAAACCACAATGAGAGGAGGAGGAGCCAAGATGGCGGAACAGCATGGAAGTTTTTTGTGTGTCTCGCATCCATGAAATACAGCCAGACTAACACTAAACTATTCTGCATACCTAGAAAACTGATCTGAGGATTGACACAACAATCTGCACAACCTGAACCACAGAATTCAGCAGTTACGTGGTGTGGAGAGGTGAACTGGGGGAGAGAGAAACCGCGAAGGGCAGGGAGCCGCTTTTGCGTGTGGAAAGAGGACTGAGATGGGGGGGGAGAGGGGGAGGGAGGAGAGAAATGGGAAAAGCACCCCTCTCCCAAAAGCAGCTGGAGAGGAAGTGGAAAAATGGAAACAGCCACAGGGACTGCACTAAAACGAGAGAAAGGAGAAAGGAGAGGGTTTAAGACTATAAACAGGGGGAGCACAGAGTCTGAAACTCCGCAGCTCAATACCTGGCAGTGCTCTGGTGGGAAGGGCGAATCCCCAGAAGCAAAGTGAAGTCCAAGGTTCTTCAGGCCACAGGGGGAAAGGTGGTTCTCCTACTGGAAGGACACCTGGTAGAGGGTGTGTGGGTCACCCAAAGGCAAGGCCCAGTGGACGCGAGAGAACAACCACATTCTCTAGTGCTAGAACAAGCTCGTTGGGGGTGAAAACTGGTGCCAGATGTGTGTTGTGATTTTCCATAATCCCAGAAACGCTGCAGCTACACTATCTTGTGAACTGTTTTCTGGGGCAGGCTGGCACCTGGCCACAGTCTCTGGGCATTGGCAGCAGCACAGTCCTGCAAACGTTCCTTGGTGTGGCCGGCACTTGGCCATTGCTTGGTGAGACCCTCCTGCAGAGGGGCAGAATGGATCAAAACCGCAGTCCCTCAGAAGTAAGGGGTCGGGAAAAACAGCCACATCTGAGACAAAACTCAGGAGGGAGGTGTTGCCTGGGGCTTGGTCACGGACTGTGTAAAAGTGTGGAATGGATGGAAGCTGAAGACAAAGGATGGGTGCGGGATTGCTGGTCAGGGAAAACAGAGTTTTGATACTAGAGACTGGGTCGCTATTTTCACATAGCGACCTACAAGCACCTACAAGGTGCATAAACACCTACAAGCACCACAACAATCCACCCCAGTAAGCTAAACAGCACCATCTAGTGGAGAACAAAGCCAGAACACTAAGCCCTGCCCAACTGGGCCAACCTTGATCTTCAGGAACATAAGTCTCTACACCTGCTTAGTTTATGGACTATAAAGTGTTTCATATTTTGGCTTATAGGAGAAAATGAAGTAATTTCAGTCATATTTCAGTCTGCTGGTCCATCCTGTCAATTTTCTTTTCTTCCTTTTTCTTTTTTCTCTTTTTTGTTTCTTTTCTTTTCTTGAATACAGAAAGAAAAAAATTCATTTTTATTTTTAATTTTTATTAAAAATCTTTATTTTAATTTTTTTCTACTATATTTTTATTTTTGTGTATTTTTTCAAATTCTATTTTACTTCCATCACTTAATTTTAGTCTACTTCAGTGTATTCATTTTTTTAAATTTTCAAATGATTTCCTTTTTCTTTTTTTCCCTCTTTTTTCTCTAATCTATCAAGCCTCTTTCAACACCCAGAACAAAACACACATAGGATCTAGCATCATTTATTCAATTTTTTGTCAGTGTTGGTTTTTTATTTTTTTAATTTTAATATTTTTTAAATTTATTTTTTAAATTTTAGATTTTTTACCCCATTAATTTCTGTTATCCCTTCAAAATGATGAAACAAAGGAATTCACCTCAAAAGAAAGAGCAGGAATTAACGACAGCCAGGGAGTTAAACAACACAGATACAAGCAAGATGTCTGAACCAGAACTTAGAATCATGATAATAAGAATACCAGCTGGAGTCGAAAATAGATTAGAATCTCTTTCTGCGAAGATAAAAGAAGTAAAAGCTAGTCAGGATTAAAAAAAATGCTATAACTGGGTTGCAATCTCGAATGGTGCCATGGTGACAAGGATGGATGAGGCAACACAGAGAATCAGTGATATAGAGGACAAAATTATGGAGAATAATGAAGCAGAAAAAAAAGGGAGATTAAGGCAAAAGAGCACGCTTTAAGAATTAGAGAAATCAGTGACTCATTAAAAAGGAACAACATCAGAATCATAGGGGTCCCAGAAAAGGAAAAGAGAGAAACAGGTAGAAGGGTTATGTGAGCAAATCATAGCAGAAACAAGCAAGAACAAGCTTGTTTCCCATGAAACAAGCAAGGGAAAAAAAATCCTTAACCTACAAGAGAAAACAGATCAGGTTTGCAGCACACCTATCCACAGAAACTTGGCGGTCCAGAAAGGAGTGGCAGGATACATTCAATGTGCTGAATCTGGAAAATATGCGTGAAGAATTCTCTATCCAACAAGGCTGTCACTCAATATAGAAGGAGAGGTAAAAAAGTTTCCCAAACAGAAATTAAAGGAGTTTGTGACCACTAAATAAGCCCTGCAAGAAATTTAACGGGGACCCTCTGAGGGGAGAAAAGATGGGGAAAAAAAGAAATAAATAAGGACCAAAAGCACCAAGGAAAAGAAAGACAAGAGAGCACCACCAGAAACTCCAACTCTACAGGTGACATAATGGCAATAAATTCATATCTTTCAGTACTCACCCTAAAAGTCAATGGACTAAATGCTCCAAATCAAAAGACATAGGGTAACAAAATGGACAAGAAAACAAGATCTACATGCTGTTTACAAAAGACCCACTTTAGACCACAGGACACCTTCAGATTGAAGTGAGGGAATGGAAACCCATCTAACATGCTAATGGTCAACAAAAGAAAGCCGGAGTAGCCATACTTATATCAGACAATCTAGACTTTAAAATAAAGACTGTACCAAGAGATGAAGAAGTCACAATGTTATACCTCTGAAACCAATATAATATGTGCCAACTGTACTTCAATCGGAATAAGATAAAAATATATAAAAATTAGATAAATTTGTATAAGTTCATGGCTTTAGATACAACCTGTTTGAAATCCCTTCTTCTGGAGTTCTCTTCTGATTTTCAGATTTATATATACAACTACTGAACACCACCATTGGGATAATTTAATAACCTCTCAAGTTTAGCTGATCCAACTTGCTTCAAGTGCAGCATCTCCCATTTTATTTTTTTAATGTTTATTTATTTTTGAGAGAGAGACAGAGACACAGAGAAGGACAGAATGTGAGTGAGGGAGGGCAGAGAGAAAGAGACAGAGACAGAGACAGAGAATCTGAAGCAGGCTCCAGGCTCTGAGCGGTCAGCATAGAGCTCTACATGGGGTTTGAACTCATGAACCACTAGATCATGACCTGAGCCAAAGTCGGATGCTCACCGGACTGAGCCACCCAGGTGCCCCTGCCGTATTAGACAATAGCAGCTCCTTCCTAACAATTTTCTTGGGGCAGAAACATTGGTATCATTTTTGATGACTCTCTTTCTGTCCTATCAGGAAATCCTGTTGATTTTAATCTTCAAAATATCCAGAACCTTATTTTACCTCATCCATTGCCACCATCATAGTCCAAACCACAATTATTTCTTTCCAGGACAACTGCAATGACCTAAATGATTTCCCTAACTCTACTCTTATCTTCCCTCACTATGCCTGAGCAATGTCTGTGCATGACACAGCACCCAGAGGCATCCAAAGACCAGATAGGTCAGATTATGTTTCTCTTCAGATTAACCTCTTCCAAAATTCTCCTGTCTCATTTAGAAATTTAAGCCTTATCTGACCTTATCTCTTACTACTCCTCCCTTAACTGTATTGGTGCAGCTGGATTGGCTCCCTCAAGGAAGGCCACACTTTAGGGTTTTTGCATTGGCTCATCTCTTAGCCTGTAATTCTCTAGCTGCAGATTGCCATATGAATAGCTTCTATACCTCCTTCAAATATTTTTATTGATGTTTTTACCCTGATCACCCTCGTTAAAATTGTACCCCTCTTCTTGATTCACAGCATTGCCTATGTCCACCTTTTGCTATTATTTTAAATCACTCATAAATTTATGAAATACAATATAATTTATTTGTTGTCTAAATTTGGTATTGTTTTTTTTTTCTTTTCTCTTCCTAATAATATATAAATTCCATACAATCAAAACAAATTTTCTATTTCTTCGCCACTGTGTCCTAGGCACAGAGTACAACCAGACAGATATTAGGGATTCAATACTTATTTGTTAAATCAATGACCAAACTAATAAGTGAATGAAAATTATATGTTGGACGGCCTATATGTCTGAGTTCTAGGGGATCAAAGATCAATTGCACTGCTAAATATTCCAGCATGTTGGACCATTCTGATTTCCATAGAAGCTCCTTTGCTTCTCATAGTACCTCTTTTTTATGTGCCTCCATTTTGGGGTAGGCACTCCAGGATTTGTCCAATCATCCTGAAAACAATGAGCTCATTTCAAACACAGCATTTGGCAACAGCATCCTAGTTGACAAATACAAGGGCTAATTATTATTCAAATGAGCTTCTGCTCTCTTCACTGATATATTTCTCAGTGCCTTGGGTCTGCTGGGCTTTCACAAAGGACGTAGTGGGTCAATGGGCTGGTCACTAATGACACATTCACTCAGTGATTCATTCTTTTCTGATGTGAAGTACTTCACCAATATCATTTTAAAAATGCTCACATCTCAACTAGATTTAGTATGAGATACCACTGAGTGAACAATTATGAGGAAACAATTGTTACCATCCCCAGCTGCTTGAGCTAACACATTGAATTCAAAAGCTCTGAAAATTTCACCCATTTCAGTGGATTCAGGCATAATTCAGATATAAAATTCTGTTCTTTGTCAATCAAACATCCTCAACCTATTCCCAAATCTAATAGCAAATTTTTCTTACAAAACAGTAAAGTTCTGAAATTATCTTTTTGAGTCAGTTTCTTCTCTAGTATGAGGCAAGTCTATTGATATCTAACCAGTTACCCTCTACTACAACTGGAGGGCTTGTTCATGGATCCTAAATGGGATTTACATCAGTATAGCTTTTATAGGGTAACTGCCTCTTGAAAACAAGTTATACCATTTCACCAAAGATGAACTAACAGTTCATTAAATCTATTATCTGCTTTCTGACTACAGTGCTAAATAAATTTTCCTATCCCTCTTGCATACACATGTGACATGGTACTAATTTTCCTCAGTAATATGTGAGTAGAATCAATGTGTTGACTCTTGTATGCTTTATCTACTCCCTCATTTCCATGTCTCACTGCCAGCTGGATGTCAATGCCTAGGATAAACTCAAGAGACATGCTTTGTAACGAAAACCTAAAACATGTGGCAAAGTCTTAGCATACAGGAAACAAGAAATAATAAAACTGTTATCAGAGGCTGAGGAGATGATGATCTATATTACGTAATGGCAAACATTTGGTAAAACTCTTGCTTTCAATTTCCTGGGGGAAAGATCACATGTCTACTGAACTGACAGCTGTGGGGAAGAGATTGAGAAGAATCAAAGTATTGGTGTCTATTGGCTATTATTGTATCTTTTGGTCAAAGTATTATAAGAAAGAAACATATTCAGGAGGGAATTGGCCAGTTTGTAAGCATGGATAGGAAAGAGAGAGTGTTGGGAAATTCAGAGCCTTAAAGGTTGTAAAACCTGTTGTCTGACCTTCAAACAGGGGTATTATGATGAAAAAACCTTGAGCAAAAAAATGACACTAAAATGCAACCATGCATAGGAAACATCTTTTCTATCAATGATGAAGTAACAGAGCCCCAATTTATTGTTTTTCCTTTAACAACTAGAAAACTGAAGATAGTATAAGGAAGGATGGATGGAAGGAAGGAAGGAAGGAAGGAAGGAAAAAAGAGAGACAAAAAGAGGAAGGAAGAAAGAAAGAGAGAAAGAAATGAAGAGAAAAGATTATATAACCCTCTCAATAGACACAGAAATTTTTTTCTTACAAAACTCAACATATATTCATGGAAAAAAAAAACCAACTAACCAATCTAGAAATAAAGGCATGCTCCCCAAAATAATGCAGGACATTAAAAAAAACACAAAAGTGGGGCGCCCGGGTGGCTCAGTCAGTTAAGCATCCAAATTCAGCTCAGGTCATAACCTCACGGTTTGTGGGTTCGAGCCCCACGTCGGGCTCTGTACTGACAACTCAGAACCTGCAGTCTGCTTCACATTCTGTGTTTCCTTCTCTCTATGCCCCTCGCCTGCTTGCACTCTGCCTGTCTCTCTCTCTCAACAATAAATAAACATTAAAAAAATTTTTAAAAACCCACAAAACTAACAGTATACTTCAGAATAAAAGACCAAATGCTTTCTTTCTTCTAATAATCAGTATCGAAGCAAGGATGTATATGCCTTCACCATTTCCATTCAACATTTACGAAAAGAAAAGGAGAAAAGAAAAAAGAAAAGAGAAGAAAAGAAAAGAAAAACAAAATGAAAACCTTAGAGACTGGAAAGGAAAAAGTAGAAAAAAAAAGCCTTTATTTGCATATGATGTGGTTTTCTACATATCTAATATCAAAGATACAGGAACTAATTAATGGGTTTATGAAAGTCACAGAATACAATCACAATAAAAATCAATTATATATCTGTGTACTAGCAATTAAAACTTAGAATATGAAATAAAAACAATACCACTTATAATAGCATCAAAATATGAAATATTGGGAGACAAACTTAATTACACAAAAGCAAAACCTGTGAACTGAAAGCTATGAAACAATGCTTAAGGGAGACCAAAAGAAGTGGAAATATATACCATATTCATGGATTGAAAAACAACGTACCATTACGATGTTCATTCTCAGAACACTGATCTATTACTCAGGGAAATCCTGATCAAAATCCCATCTGGATTTTTTTGTGTGTTGTTTTTGTTTTTATTTTTGGTAAAACTTTTGATGTGTTTATTTTAAAATTTATAGAGAAATACAAATGTTCCAAATAGCAGAAACATTTTTTTAAATAAAAACAAAATTGGAGTACTTACTATATGTTATTTGAAGACTTACTACAGTCATAGGAAACAAGACAGTGTGGCATTTACATATAGATAGATATTGAACAGAATAAAGATAGAGAGATGAACAAATAGTCTATTCTCTATTGATATCTCAAAATGTTTCCAAGGTTATTCAAGGGAGAAAGAATATCCATCTTGTTAAAGCAGTGAAGTTAACAGTTGATATCCACATGCAGAATAATGGTTCTACCCTTCCCCCTCAAATACACAATAAGTTGATTCAAAGTAGACCATTGACTTAAATGTAAAAGCTAAAACAATTAAATTGCTAGGAACAATCATATGAGAAAATCTTTGCAATCTTGGGGAGGGCAATGATATATTTGATAGAACACAAACAGCATAAACCATAAAATACTGGAGTTATCTAAATCAAAAACTTCTGCTCAATAAAGGATTCTTTTATGGAAATTTAAAAACAAGTTACTGGCTGGGAGAAAATATTTGCAATATAAAATTTGACAAAGGACTTTTTTTTTTCAAACTGTACACGCAGAACTCTATAACTCAATAGGACAAAGCAGGAGTACAAAATATTTGAAGAGACATTTTATAGAGGAAGATAAAAGAAGATATATAAGCACATAAAAAGATGTACAGCATAATCATCACTAACAGAAATAAACATCACAATAAAATCACTACACACATTCCAGAATACCTAAAATTAAAAAGACTGACGATATCACATTGCTGGTGGGAATGTAAAACCACACAGTCATGTTAGCAGTTTCTTGTAAAGTCAAGAAAGTTTCAATTAGCATATGTATCTCTACCATATTTATCAGAAAAAAAGAAAATGTGTTCCTATTAAAATCTGCATGGTCATAGAGCATGACAGCCAAAAACTGGAGACAATGCAAATGTCCACCAAGAGAATAATGGAGAAACAAATTTTGGTATATCTATATAATGGGATACCACTCAGCAGATATACAATGAGCTACTGATACACACATAATTAAGGATGCATCTCAAAATCATTAGGCTGAGTAAAATAAGACAGATACAAAATAGTGCATAGTGTAAGATTCCTTTTATAAGAAATTCTAGACAAAATAATCTCTAATAATAGAAAGCAGATCAGCAGTTGCTTCAGCTGGGCATGAAGCAGAGTTTGACTGCAAATTTGCAAGGAGGGAACTTTTTGATGTGTCAGAAATATTTTATGTTACAATTGTGGCATTGGTTACTTTGCAAATATCATCAAATTGTACATAAAATTGGTAAATTCAAATGTATGTAAATTATAGCTAGAGAGATGATTGGAAATGCAGCTTTGCAGCAGAAATGATTAAGTGTGTAGTCTAAAGGATCCTGGTAGCTTCGATGTAGCCACAATTAATTTAAAAGTTAGGGCATGGACGTGAAGAAACAAATAAAGCAGATCTGAGACTATATGCAATAATTTAAGTATGATTATTAATGTACATAACAAATTAAATAGATTGGAAGGCTACAAATGTTCTGAAGGAGTAATTCTACCAAATAAACCATGGGGCAGACTGAAAATTATGTAACTTTTTATGACTTACAGTAAACTTTGGTCTTCTAAAATTCCATGTATTTAAACCTGGCTTTAAAAACAGTACAATTTCTTAAGAGAGCATTATTCCAACTTCAGACATTGCTGTACAGCATGATGGATAAGATAAGGCTTCTAGAGGATAGTGTCAGGGCCACAAAGATTATTTCTCCTCTTCCAGAGAGATACCTTCATAGTATATCAGCAGTGGGATTTTAGAATTGTTACAGAAGAATAATGCAAGTGTCCTATTCATTTTCTCTGGATATACTCTATATATAGTTCTGTAGGTGGAAGGGGGAAGTTGGTGTTTTCAGTGTATGGACAGCCAGACCACAGGGAATCCTCATCAGAACAAATGGAGAGAATTGTTCAAGTTCAGGAGATTCTGGACGGTGAGTAGATAACAGTGATTAGATTAGATCTTAGGTTTTCTCCCTTGGGATGGAATTAGTGTAAGCAAAAGACTAAAATACATTTACATTGTGCAAGGCATTAAATTCAGAACTGGGGAACTGGGTGAACTCCCAGTCACTTCCTGGTTTCTGTGTTTCATCCCATTCATTCCAGCATCCCCTCTCCATTGCATTCCTACTTGGCCCAGGCTCTGTGCTGCACACTGGGGAGACAGCAACGAAGAGGAAACAATCCTGCTCTCCAGCAACTCCCATTCTAAGAGGATAGGTTTGTGAGCTAGTATTTGCATTATGGGACATTTGCTTTGAACGACATGCATATGTGTTGATGGTTTGAGAAGTGAGCTCTGAGGTGAGGCAGTCTTCCCCAAATGGAGAAACCAGAGTGTGGGTTTAGAGAATACATAAAGACCATGGAAGTGAAAGAACCTTGGTCCATTTAATAGGTTCCTCAGGAGCCTTCACGTGGATTTTTATCCTAGTAGTACATCCATGCATTGTTCTTTCATTTATTCATCCAGCAAACTCAAACCTTCTTTGTGGGCTGCTTACCATGTTAGGTATCATATTCGTTTTCTACTACCGCTGTAACAAATTGCCACAAACTTAGTGGCTTAAAACAACCCAAATTCATTAATTTAAAAGTTTGTAGGTCAGAAGTATGGCATGGTCTTACTGGACTAAAATCAATGTTTAAAATGGTCTTCCTTTTTGGAGGCTTTACAGGATCAAATACATTTTATTGCATCTTCTAGTTTCCAGAGACTGCCCTCATCGCCTGGCTTGTGATGTCCTTCCTCCATCTCCAAAGCCAGCAATGGCAGCTCAAGTTCTCCTCACGGCACATCACTCTGACTTCTGCTTTCCTTTTCCACTTTTAGGGACCATGTGATCACATCAGGCTTACCTAGAAAATCCAAGATAATCTCTCTATTTTAAAGTCCTAATTTAATCTCATCTGCAGAGACCCATGTAAGGTAACATATTCACAGACTCTGGGGATTAGAGCTTGGACAGCTTTGGGGGCCATTATTCTGCCTAGCACAGACACAGATCTGCAGTGTTCATCTTTATCCCTGATGGCTGCAATAGTGTCTGAGTCTGGCTGTCTCCCCAAATTCCAATTGGCAGTTTCACCACCAGATCAGCAAATAGTTTAAATATTGCACCGTCTCTCTTCCACTTCTTGAGCAAGAAGCTGTTTTGAGAAGTTAATCTCTTTCATAATTCTCATTTTAAAGATGAGGTGACTGATATTCTGGGAGGTTAATTAACATACCCAAGGTCACAGGTGACAAGAGAAGACTATTGTTAAAATTCAAAGCTCCTGGCTGCGGGTCTATTCGTTTCCCAGAGCAAGATTCTGTCAGATCTCACATATAAATTGAGTTCATTTTAATTTTGAAAAAAAAAATAGCCCATTATTTAACAAGAGACTAATTTAAGGAAACTTCTATAGAAACCCAGACACTATTTCTCTTATTTCACTAGTGGAGCACCTTCAAACATTCAGTGCAAAGATTGCATTGAACAAGAAACCCTGCTATTCGACTCAATGACAGAGGACTATCACTCACTTCCAAATGACTGATACGTGGTGATGCATCTGTTCACCCCGGAAAATCTCTTCCGTGCATGTCTCTAAATCTTCTCTATTCTAAATAAATTGCCTGAAGATGAGTTTATTATCATTTTGCTGCATGTTCCGAGTAGCATTCAAACAGCTCAGTGAAAGGACTTATTTTATCACTGTTAAAGGTGCCCTCCCCCACTATTAATTATTTTTCTATTTGTAGGGTGTCAGTACAGAACTCAATTTCTTCAGGACTATTACTTATGGTAGAAACCAAATAAGATTGATTTATTGAACTGGTTCCAGAGTAGCTATGCATATAGAGCACCTTCCAAATAGAACACGATCCATATAGCCTAAATGCACACTTACAGATCATATCCCTAAGGAGGCGGCATGGCCTGGTTCATCGGACAAAGAGGCAGGGTCAGTCACGCAGCTAATAAGTAGCAGAGCCCAGAACTGAACCCAAAGCTCGTGTCATTTCAATTACATCATGCTGCCTTCTAACACATAACAAACTTTGGCAAATATTAGGAAGAAAACTTGCTGATGTTTCAAGCCACTGCAAAATGTACCCGCGCCTAACTGCTTTAACTCCACGGTGGTAAAACGTGGAAAAACCAATTTCAGTCTGACACAAGGAAGTTAAAGTTGCGATTTATGAGGCAGATATTTCAGAAAGGCCCAAACGTTTTCATCCACGTTAAAGAAACTCTGGAAAAGACACATGTTCTGAGTATCCTAGTCCTAAGTGCTTAATGCTAAAGTCAGTCAGGCAACACAGATGCAAGGAGCTTTAAAAGCTTTTGGAGTCTAAGGTTGTAACCTTTGGGTATGATGGTGAGGCTGTCAGTCCACCGAAAACCAGCACTTTCCCTCCACGGTCTGTCTTGCCCTTCCTTGCACCTTGAGTGCCTACTCTGAGTTCCTCTGGCCGTTACATAAAGCTTTTTAGGAAACATCACTGCAGACAGATGTTTAACCCCCGGCTCTGCAGGGACTACACGGCGAGATGCTAGGTCTGTTGATTAATTTTACATGTACGTGCACGCTAATGTAGTCTGACACCGAGGCCCTGGTAGCCATCCGGTCTTGTTAAGTAAACAAAGTAGTTCAGGCAAGATCGGCGCTGAAAGTTGTCTGTGCGCGGGATGCTTTTCCTTCTCAGTGAAGGAGACGTCGTTCTTTTTCCTCGGCAGCCATCAGAGGTGACCTGGTCAATGATTATCCTAAGTCTGCTTTGTTTCGCTCATGATATGCCACCCCATCTTTAACAACTCACGTGTGATAAGAAAGACTTAAAAACAAATGGAAATGTAAGCTCCGTGATACTAAGATGATAGAGGAGCTTTTAATACTATGATTACAATTGGTGACAATTATTGCTCAGACAGAAATTAAGCTGCATGGTCTACGTCTGTCGGTCTTTGATTGTGTTTTGTGAAAGTCACCAATTTGCAAAAGTTAAATGTGGGATTATTTTTAAAAATC
The DNA here is from genome assembly GCF_023721935.1 of Panthera uncia. Classification (NCBI taxonomy): domain Eukaryota; kingdom Metazoa; phylum Chordata; class Mammalia; order Carnivora; family Felidae; genus Panthera; species Panthera uncia. Next base: position 16,971,314 of record NW_026057582.1, read on the forward strand.
GTGTGATGATTTTGAGAAAAACTGGTGAATGATATTTCCACTTGTAAATATCAGTATTATAGATTGTCCTACTGAGTTTGTAGATAAACCATTTCAGATTATTTCCCCTGTTAAAAACAAGAAGAGCTAGCGGAAAGCCAGGAGATTATTTATTTATTTATTTATTTATTTCAAAATTTGTTTGAAGGCATTGGAGAAAAATCAAGGCAGCCAGGCCTTAAGATACGAGCTTTGGAGAAATGAGTTGTGCTCATAAAACTCCAACCATCAGCAAAACTTTATCCTTAGAGGCATGTGCTAAGTCACAAGTGAAAGTCTAGAGGCTGAGAGCTGAGCTGGTGCTAGAGGGAACAAAGCTTAGAAATCAAGGAAGGATGGGGCGCCTGGGTGGCTTGGTCAGTTGAGTGTCCGACTTCGGCTCAGGTCATGATCTCACAGTCCGTGAGTTCGAGCCCGGCGTCGGGCTCTGTGCTGACAGCTCAGAGCCTGGAGCCTGTTTCAGATTCTGTGTCTCTGTCTCTCTGTGACCCTCCCCCGTTCATGCTCTGTCTCTCTCTGTCTCAAAAATAAATAAAAACGTTTAAAAAAAAATTTAAATAAAAAAAAAAGAAATCAAGGAAGGAAAAATCCTGGTAAACACCACCAGCTCAGTAGAGATGCCTGAAGCCTTATACCTAAAGAGAGAGAGAGAGAGAGAGAGAGAGAACCCAGACTCCATGAACACTGATGGCCTCCCACAAACCAGATTGGATTCAAGTGATCCATTCCTACCATAGCTGCTTTCTAGAAGCAAAAGTCAATACTATTACAGAGCCTAACAAAACGCCTTGAATTCTATAGGTAAATAATGAAAATTAAATTTTTTCTTGTCGAGAATAATTATTTTCCAATAATAATAAGGTTAATGAAAACAATTATCTTGTTTTTGGAGACCCTGACACATGTCCAGGCTTTGGGATCTTAGTTTTATGTAAGCTATCTCTAATTCTTATACCACATTTTCAAGTGAAGAATTATTTTTGTCTGATTACAAGACTTGTGCACAGATGTTATGTGACTTACAAAATCCACACAGCTATTATATGCCGAGTTAAGACTTAAATTCTGAACTGTTTAGTTTCAACAAAAACCTTTCTGGGTTCAAGTGGGTGTGGATCTTCATGGAATGCATGAATAAGAGGTTACTTTCACAGAGAAAACAGAGAAGTCTGTCAGGAAATTTGGGTTTATTTTTGAAGAAAATTATCTCCTGTGAAAAGTAGTCATCTTAGATTTTTTCCCCGTTTGGAATTTGGAGGATTTTCTAAATTGTACGAGAATGTCTCTTAAAATACTCATCAAAAAGAAAAATAATAATGAAATAATTCAGGATAGATTTACTGTTTATTATTTACCAGGTGCTCTTCTATATTTTAGACCTATAGCAATGCACAAAATGGACAAAGTCCCTAGCCCGATGTAGATTAGATGCTATTAGAGTGGACAGTTACTAAATAAACAAATAAAAATAGAATTTAGGGAGTCACCAGTACTGAATTGATATCTATAGCCCAACTAATGTGACGGGTTGAAAGCCTGTTTAGACTAGGTTCAAAAAATTGACGAAAACTGTAAGAGACACAATGTAGAGACCAGGAAAATTATGGAATTCAGGGGCTATCTAGGAAGCCAGTGTGTTGGAAAAAGTAGTGCTACATCCCCCTGAAATTCTGCTTTATTTTGGAGATCTTAATAATATGATGCAATGGCTTCTTCGTGATTCTAGGCAGTAGGGTAGAATGGGGATTATAGCAAAATAAGAACTATACATTTCCTAGTCAATGAATGAAATAAAGTAGGGGCAATAAACAGGCACTGGTACCAATATTCTTTCACCAATATAATGTTTTTGTGAAACAACCAAAATTTTAACTTTTTACCCAGTTGTGTAGGTATCTATGCCAAAAGCATGAGAGCCACAAAGTCTTAACTGAGGTCATTGCCTCATTAAACTGGAATCTATCTGCAATAGTACCTCCTAGATCACAAATCATGTTAAAAACTGAAGAAAAATGATGTATAGTAAAACCTTGGTTTGCAAGCATAATTCGTTCTGGAAACATGCTTGTAATCCACAGTACTTGCAAATCAAAGCGAATTTCCCCATGAGAAATAATGGAAACTCAGATGATTCATTCCACAACCAAAAAATATTCACAAAAAATAATTACAATACTGTAATATAATACAAAATAATAAAGGAAATACAGGATTTAAAGAAAAATAAATTAACCTGCACTTACCTTTGAAAACCTTTGTGGCTGGTGTGAAGGAGACAAGAGACAGGAGGGTTATTGGTGTAGGACGCCTTTCACTAACGGATCATTGCTATCTATTGCCTCATTACGGTCTTTTTCTTTTCGTGCAACTTTAACATGGAACTTATCCAATGACATTCCTTTTGAGGATTTCATGAAAACGTGGCACTGCATTGTCATTAAACAGACTCATCACTTACACTGCTACAGCCTTATTCGGGTGGTGCTTTTCTACAAAATTTTGCACTGTTTCCCACATTTTACACATCTCCCTAATCTCATTTGAAGGGAGGCATTCCTCTGCCTTTTTCTCTTCTTCCTCTGCAGACGTCGACTTCTTATAAAATCTTGCCATTTTGGCCACTTGCATACCTCACTTGTACTTCCTGATGATTTCTTTCTTAACTTCCACTATAATCATCTCCTTCTCCTTACCGCCTTTCTTTTCAACCTTTTTCTGCATCGGGCTCACTGGGTACACTCACACGGATGTTGACTACAGTACGGTATTAATAAACTCTTGTTCATATACTGAATTTAATGTAACTGGCAATAAGGCAGCAGAGGAAAGGGTCTCTATCCGCAGGCGGCCTGACCTAGAATGAAGCAGAGCATTCCTAAGCTCACTCTTGTATGGAAAAGCAAAGGTGCTTTGAAGCGACAAAAAATACACTAGTGCCAGTTGTGGGAACCTTCCAATGTTCTGAAAAATCACAGATTTTTGCCAAACACCGAGGCCTGAGACCGAGCATCTGAGCATGGGAGACAATCACCTACAATCCCGCAGCAACAGAGAGAGAGAGAGAGAGAGAGAGAGAGAGAGAGAGAACCATTGGCTCAGTTGTGATCATGTGACCTTCGGTGTCACATACTACTTGTTTTGCAAGGCATCACTCATTTGTCAAGTTAAAATTTATTAGAAATATTTGCCCATCTTGTGGACCACGCACAGAACAAGTTACTCACAAGCCAAAGTTTTACTGTACATGGATTTAGATTTAACACAGCATGACAGGCAGTCATGAAAATCTCCAGAGTTTGGTGCTAGAACAGCCATTTGAGGATCCTTCTGAAAGAGATGTATTTACCCCAAACTGTATGTTTTCTAAACTGAGACCTGCTTTGCTAACCAACACAGTTGTCTGAATGGTCCCAATTACCATCTGAATTCCAGTTCCATAAATTCAACAGATATTTCTTCCAATTCCCAGGCTGGAATTTTATAGTGATGACAACTTCATTTTATCTTGAATTTGAGTGCAAACCATTCAAATTAATTGGATAGTTAAGCACATACAGACGCCATTTCACTAAAGAGAATATAGTTACCAAGTATGAAAGGATTGCAGCTGTAAAACCCTTTTCTGCATGGACTACGATGGCCTACGCCCACTTCCCTTAGCATACAATCATTTGAAACATTTCCCCACATGGGATTCAAGAACTTAAATCTTTGAAAGTTGTCATAGCAAAAGGGGGAGTAGAATATGGCTGGAAGACATTACTGGTGCCTTCCATTGCGCATTCATGGGTGAAATAAAATGATTTTAATTTACCTTAACTCTAAAGTGCTATCAATTGCATAGCTAATTTACCGAGAGAAAAATTTCAACAGTTGTAACTTGAAGTTACTCAATAAATATTTAACAGAATACTTGTCTCAAAAATAATCAAAATATCAAATATCAAAACATTACTTAAGTGGTGTTCTGCTAATGGTAATGACAAAACCGGGCTTTGAGGAATTTCTTTCCTAGTCAATATTATTGATCCATAGCCTGAAACGGTGGTTCCAGAGCAGTGATGATTTTACCAGTCAAGTTTAATGTAAGATGCTTGTTTCTCTAGAATGATGGGAGAGTGTACTGGTCGTTTGGTACAAGAGATGTTTTTCAGATAACCCGAATATATCCATATGCCTTTTAATTTCTGTTGGAAGATTTTTCTAAAATACATTTCACACACTTACAACTGCTTAAATGAGGGTCCTAAACCATAATTTAATTTGTACTTGATTTTTATTTTCAAGGCAATAATTAGGAAAAATATTTTTTAAAGGTTTTTCAGTTGTTTTGTGTCTACACTAAATGGTCACACACACACACACACACACACACACACACACACACACTTTAAATAAATATGTTTAAAATGTTACTTCCCAGTATCAAGTTACCCACTTTAAATTCTCTATAGTCTCAAGGAATCAGAAACTATAGCACCTCTTTCTGCTCAGTATGTAATATCTCAAGATGTCATCAGAATTATTTCTAAACCACTTAACTAAGATATTATGTGAGAATTGTTATAGGCAGTTTTTTTTAAACAATTATGTGTTGCTCTAGTTAAAGTCAGTTTGTTGAACATAGCTTAGAAAGTTAGAATTTTGTTATCAAAATTTAGTAACTTTGTATTAAAATTGCTTATGTTAAATCAAAATATATTTAAAAATCCATTTGTGTGAAATCCATTTTTTATTCCATTGCTCCTTTTAAAAATAATTAATCAAATAGCAATACTATGGACTAATTCGTGTTTCCCCAAATGCATATGTTGAAGTTGTAAGCTTGATGTGACTATATTTGGAGATAGGACCTCGAAAGAAGGAATTAAGGTTAACTGAGGTCATAAGTGTGGGACCCTAATCTGATGGGACTGATGTCCTTATAAAAGGAAAGGACGATACACCAGTTCACTCTCTCTCTTCTGGAACACAGAGAGAAAAAGTCATGTGAAAATGTAGTAAGAAGGCAGAAAGAAAAGTCTCACCAGAAATGAACCCTCTTGGTGCCTTGATCTTGGACTTCCGTCCTCCAGAAATATGAGAAAATACATTTCTGGTGTAAGCCCTCCCTTTCTGTGGTATCTTGTTATGGAAATTCATGCTTACTAATACAATCAACAAGTAACTGTTTTTCCCAATTTCTGATTAACTTCTCTGTGATATCAGCAAACCAATGAGTTACAAATTAAGATAAAATCAATAGTGCCATTGAAAACAGTCAACAAAACCTTTAATGAGAGAATGTAAGAATTATTCTGGACACTTTCTCTATAAATTATTTCCAATCATGGGACATTAAAATGTGTCTTTGCACCAATGGGTCTTGAGGTTCTACAGTAGAATAAAATCCACTGAATGATTTCTGTTTATTTTTTTTAAATATGGTTTGCTTTTGAACCACAGTTCTAGTTTGTGGTTGCAAAGAAAACTGTGGGCGGCATTTTGGGAAGAAGGCCCGATTGTTGCCAAAAGTAAGGGTCTCCATTGCTTTTGAGTTTTTCAGCTTGGACCTGAGTTCTGAACCTCTATTGGGAATTCCTTCAGTCCCTTCTACATGAAAGACTTCTTGTCCCTGCATGGACTGCTGCCATGCTCTATGGCAGGACTGAGAAGGACTTCATAAAATGGAGGAAACGAAAACAAAATATTGGTCGAAGATCTTTCTCAATTCATTTTTTCTTTCCATGTGAATGCAGAAAAGGATCAAACACATCAGTCATGATTATCTAAAGGATGCAGACACTGTACTAGGCACCAAGATGAAGACAAAAGAAAATGCCCAAAAGTTGCCCATGTGTTCATTGTGGCATTACAAAACAAATACTCCACTGATATTAGAGCCATAAATAGGCATTAGATGTCTTTTGAAAGAGTCATTTTTAGGTACAAGAAAACTGAAAAGCTAAAACTCAAATGCCTTATTCACATTTCTCCTTGTTCTCCTTGAATAGGGTCAGTATCAAGGGTGAGCTTCGGATACCAAGTTAGATTCTTCTACTGGAAGAATATGGAAACTTTAAGCTCTCTCAAATTTGTGTATCCTCAGAGACAAGCCAGGAGCTCCTGTAATACCCCGATTACTCACCTGGGTCCAATTTCCACCTTACTCTCCCCATCCTGCCATCCATCACCTGCCCTTGCTCCTGCCTGCATCCTTGTCTCAAAAACTATTTCAGCCTTCCACTTGCAGCCCCCTCTCTTTAATTTCTTATTCAGCCCTTATTATTTGTCAGTACTTTTCATGGTAAATATGGAAACCAATATGAGGTGGTTAATTGATTATAAAGTAAAAACATGCTAAGTGAAGTAAGTCAGTCAGAGACAGATATTATGTTTTCACTTGTATGTGGAACTTGAGAAACTTAGCAGAAGGTCATGGGGGAAGAGAAGGGGAAAACATAGTTACAAACAGAGAGAGGGAGGAAAACCATAAGAGACTCTTAAATACAGAGAACAGACTGTATTTAAGGTTGATGGGAGGAGGGGCGGGGGAAAGGGGAAAACGGTTGATGGACTTTGAGGAGGGCACTTGTTGGGATGAGCACTGGGTGTTGTATGGAAGCAATGAACCATGGGAATCTACCCTCAAGAGCACACAGTATACACTGTGTGTTAGCCAAATTGACAATAAATTATATTTAAAAATAAACAAACAAACACACAAATACATAAAGTAAAAGCATGCATCACAGACCCATGTGATATTCCTGTTGCTGGCTTTCAGAAAGTGCTGTCCGTAGGAAATACGACGTGACTCTGGTTTTTTGCCTCTCATCTGTGTTTCCATATGCTTCATTTTGTGTAGACTGGAAAAAATAACAACAGAAATATGGGATAAGGTGTTGTTGTTTTTAATTTTAAAGGGAAAGGACTCATTTGGGAAATACTTTTCCAAATACTTTTTTTTGTTTTATTGAGATATAATTGACATATAGCACTGTATAACTTTAAGGGGTATACAGAATGACTTGATATACATACACTATGAAAGGGTTACCACAGTAAGATTGATCAATCTTAACAATTTTTTTTTAAAAAACATACATGTTACAGAGAAACTGAACTACAATAGGTGTTTATCTAGTTTTCTAAGGAGTAATGCTACTTATTGAAAGTTGCATTACAGAAAACATATCTGTGTAGTTTGAAGACAGTATTATGAGAGCCTGGGAGAAAACAAAAACTATTTTTAGTAGTTTAGACACGAAGCAAATAGTTATCATGGGATTGTACCTATGACAAGTTGGGGGGGTGATGAATTAAACAAGCCCCCTCCCTTAATGGGAAACTCGGCCTGATCACTTGTGTCATGGCAGGTAGGTGATGGGGATAGATGTGATTGTTGGTATGTATCATAGTCTTTAAAACAACAGTCTTCAAGAATATTAAATTTTATGTACTTTAACCTAGGAATTTTCCTCTTAGAAATTTATTCTAAGGAAATTCCTATACAACATCCAACCCAAGGAAACAACCAGATAAAAATAACAAAGTTTTATAGCCACATTTATCAAAAGGGTGGTAGTTCACATTAACAATTTATTGCTAAGTAGGCCCTCACTAGAGATTAGTGGGGTGGTTATTTTGCTAGAGCATTATCCATGATCCAATCTAGAGGAGGAACAGAGAAACATTTCCCTAATCCTTCTGTCTACAGCCTTCCTGCCTCACTTATGGGGCCAAAGAAAAAAGCTAAAAAAACCCAATTATTAATATCATATCCCACCCCTTCCACCAAGAACTAACTAACCTTACTTCTAATTAGCATGCAGTGTGTTCTCTTTTGTTTCTGGCTTCTTTCGTTCAATGTTAAGTTTGTGAGATTAATTCTATACATTCTGTGGATACTCATATTACCCGTGTTATCATTCTGTATCATGGCTAAGCTTTCATCCTTATTGCTGAATAGTATTCTGTTGTATGAATTAAAAAAATCAGTTCTACTCTCGGTGGGCATGTGGTTTGATTCTAGTTTGAAGCTATTAAGAAGAATTGTCTTATGGACATTCTAGCTCACTCTTTTTTATGACTATATGTCACATTTCTTTTGCATATATACCAAAAACTGGAACTGCAGGATCATAGAGTATGAAATTATTCAGTTTCGGTTATTATTCAGATATTATTAGACAGCTTTCCAAAGCAATTTTACTCCCATTGGCAATTATGAGAGTTGGAATTCGCTTCATAGCCTTGCCAATTGGATTTGTACTGTTTTTCTCATTTAGGTTTCCAATGGTTAGATGTGGAATCACATTTCCCCCAAAATTGATGCAGAGTGTGGCATCTTTCATAAGTTTATTGGCCACTTGGCTTTGTTAGGTGCATGTTCAAGACATGTGTTTATTATTATTACTTTTCCCATTAGGTTGTCTGTCTTTTATATATGACAGACAACCTAATGGGAAAAGTAATATCTTTTATA